>NC_074703.1:20053920-20251420 GCF_029448725.1 Salvelinus fontinalis | reverse complement strand
AGAGAGAGAGGAAGAGAGAGCGAGACACAGAAAGAGGGGGGGCTGGAGAGAGAGACACCCAGAGAAAGAGGGGGGGCTGGAGAGAGAGAGGAAGAGACAAAGGTCATGATCAGATGAGCTCCTGCATTTTTCAGCATGTTCTTAAAAAATATATAGACTTAGAGTTAGATAAACGTGGCTTTTTTGTCAGGAACATATACAGGATGCTACCCTCTACAACATAACCTTCACTCCAAATCAAAACTCAAAACCTACAACCTGATTTTGGACGGAATTACGTAAATCACCTGGAAGGCTTACAACTACATCAAATGCTCTGGGAAACAACAGAAACCTGAAAACACCCTCCAACCTGGAACTGAGTGAGTAATGTTCAGTCTGAAGCTATATCTTATTTCCAAAAGCCCAGAAGAAAAATACATTAGATTACTTTATAAGGACTGAATGCTAAATTAAGGCTGCCAAGCTTGATACAACTTCAATTAGCACTGAGGTGTCAAGTGAGAGGTGTCAAAGCCTTTATCCTAACAATGGCAGGAGAGTCGCATAGTCTACTCCAACCAAATGGAGAAGCCTTAGAAGCTGCCTCCTACTGTTCAGAGGTAATTAAAATACAGTACCCCGTGTATGTAAAGAATTATGAGGCAAGATCACAAAATGAAGCGACTTATGGAAAATCAAGAGGTACTTTTGGGAACATCAGCAACCTCATCTTCCACACAACCATCCCCTGGCATGGCACAATGCTATATTTGCACACTACCCCTCTGTTAACGAGGGGTGGAAATTCAGGATACTAGACAACGAGGACTCTGAGTCAGCTAATATAAATCTCTATAAGTCAGGAACAGTATTGGTACAGGGCAACCCCAAACAGTTTCAGCTGGACTTTCACCTAATCAAAGAATGAGCCCAGCAGGAGAAGCTCTCCCTTGAGAAAGATAGCCCCACCCCGAGCGGGTCAGACCTCTTCATTATATAACCACAGATGAGCAACCCCAAGCAGAAAGTCAACCTTCCAGCACAGAGTACTACCTCCCTCATTGAAATGCAGGATACATTCACCCAGCTGGAGGTAAGGCAGGTGGAGCTGGACCAATAACAATGGACACGTTATGGAACACAATGCCTTCACTGTCTCATCCTGGAATATCCAAGGCCATCCATCTGCCTTTGGCCTAAAGAGCAGGAACCTGGACTTCATCGCAGGAATCGGAAATACAGACATCGTCATCCTACATGAAACCTGGTATAAAAGGAGGCTGGTTGCCCTTCAGGTTAGAGAGAGCTGGTAGTCCCATCCACCAAACTACCAGGTGTGAAACAGGAAAGAGGCTCAGGGGTTATGCTAATTTGGTATAGAGCAGACCTAACTCACACAATTATATTAATCAAAACAGGAACATTTTACATTTGGCTAGAAATTGAAACGGAAATTATCTTAACAGAGAAAAATGTCCTCCTGTTTGCTACCTATAACCCCCCCACTAGAATCGCCATAGTTTAATGAAGACTGATTTCCCCCTCCAGGATGGAGAAGCTATCATTTCCAGGGACATACTAGTCTGTGGCGACCTAAATGCCAGAACTGGACAAGAACCTGACACCCTCAGCACACAGGGGGACAAACACCTGCCTGGAGTTGAGAGCATTCCCTCCCCCATATTCCCCCTAGGCAAAACTACGACAACATAACCAACAAAAACGGGTCACAACTCCTGCAGCTGTCGCACGCTGGGTATGCACATAGTCAACTGGTAGGCTTTGAGGGGACTCCTATGGTAGGTACACCCGGTATCCCGGTATCTCCCGGGTGGCGCAGTGGTCTAGGGCACTGCATCGCAGTGCTAGCTGCGCCACCAGAGTCTCTGGGTTCGCGCCCAGGCTGGGCTGGGTTCGCGCCCAGGCTGGGCTGGGTTCGCGCCCAGGCTCTGTCGCAGCCGGCCGCAACCGGGAGGTCCGTGGGGCGACGCACAATTGGCATAGCGTCGTCCGGGTTAGGGAGGGTTTGGCCGGTAGGGATATCCTTGTCTCAGTATGTAAAATGTAATAAGATGTAAGTCGCTGTAAGTCGCTCTGGATAAGAGCGTCTGCTAAATGACTAAAATGTAAAAAATGTACACCTCCCCAATATTTGGAACCAAGGACTGATCACCCCAATCCACAAAAGTGTAGACAAATTTGAGCCCAATAACTACAATGGAATACGCGAAAAACAGCAACATTGGGAAAATCCTCTGCGTTTACATTAACAGCAGACTCATACATTTCCTCAGTGAAAACAATGTCCTGGGCAAATGTGTGTTTTTTAACCAGCTTAAGCCCCACCCTCTTCAACAAATATATCAACAAATTGGCAAGGGCACTAGAAAAGTCTGCAGCACCCTACTAGAATCTGAAGTCAAATGTCTACCGTTTGCTGATGATCTGGTGCTTCTGTTACCAACCAAGGAGGGTCTACTACAGTAGCACCTAGATCTTGTGCACAGATTCTGCCAGACCTGGGCCCTGACAGTAAATCTCAGTAAGACCAAAAAAATGGCGTCCCAAAAAAGGTCCAGTCGCCAGGACCACAAATACAAATTCCATCTAGACATCGTTGCCCTAGAGCACACACAAAACTACACATACCTTGGCCTAAACATCAGCACCACAGGTAACTTCCACAAAGCTGTGAACGATCTGAGAGACAAGGCAAGAAGTGCATTCTATGCCATCAAAAGGAACATAGAATTTGACATACCAATTAGGATCTGGCTAAAAATACTTGAATCAGTTATAGAACCCATTGTCCTTTATGGTTGTGAGGTCTGGGGTCCGCTCACCAACCATGAATTCACAAAAAATGGGACAAACACCAAATTGAGACTCTGCGCGCAGAATTCTGCAAAAATATCCTGTGTACAATGTAGAACACCAAATAACACATGCAGAGCAGAATTAGGCCGATACCCGCTAATGATCAAAATCCAGAAAAGATCCGTTAAATTATACAACCACCTAAAAGGAAGTGATTCCCAGACCTTCCATAACAAATCCATCACCTACAGAGAGATGATCCTGGAGAAGAGTCCCCTAAGCAAGCTGGTCCTGGGGCTCTGTTCACAAACACAAAACATCCTACAGAGCCCCAGGACAGCAACACAATTAGACCCAATCAAATCATGAGAAAACAAAAAGACAATAACTTGACAGATTGGAAAGAACAAAAAAACTGAGCAAACAAGAATGCTATTTGGCTCTAAACAGAGAGTACACAGCGGCAGACCCAAAGTGACCCAAATTTAAGGAAAACTTTGAGTATGTACACTCAGTGAGCATAGACTTGCTACTGAGAAAGTCCGCCGTAGGCAGATGAACGTACTTTGGTGCGGAAAGTGCAAAACAATCCCAGAACAACAGCAAAGGACCTTGTGAAGATGCTGGAAAAGGTACAAAAGTATCTATATCCACAGTAAAACAAGTCCTATATTCACATAACCTGAAATTCCACTCAGCAAGGAAGAAGCCAGTGCTCCAAAACCGCCATAAAAAAAGCCAGACTACAGTTTGCAACTGCACATGGGGACAAAGATCGTACTTTTTGGAGAAATGTCCTCTGGTCTGATGAAACAAAAATAGAACTGTTTGGCCATTATCATTATAACCATTGTTATGTTTGGACAAAGAAGGGGGAGGCTCGCCAGCCCAAGAACACCATCCCAACCGTGAAGCTCGGGGGTGGCAACAGCATGTTGTGGGGGTGCTTTGCTGCAGGAGGGACTGGTACACATCGCAAAATAGATGGCATCATGATGACGCAAAATTATGTGGATATATTGAAGCAACATCAGTCAAGAAGTTATAGCTTGGTCACAAATGGGCCTTCCAAATGGACAATAACCCCAAGCATACTACCAAAGTCGTGGCAAAATGGCTTAAGGACAACAAAGTCAAGATATTGGAATGGCCATCACAAAGCCCTAACCTCAATCCTATAGAAAATATGTGGGCAGAACTGAACAAGCATGTGCGAACAAGGAGGCCTACAAACCTGACTCAGTTACACCAGCTCTGTCAGGAGGAATGGGACAAAATTCACCCAACTTATTGAGGGAAACTTGTGGAAGGCTACCCGAAACGTTTGACCCAAGTTAAACAATTTCAAAGGCAATGCTACCAAATACTAATTGAGTGTATGTAAACTTCTGACCACTGGGAATGTGATGAAAGAAATAATAGCTGAAAATAAATCATTCTCTCTAGTATTATTCTGACATTTCACATTCTTAAAATAAAGTGGTGATCCTAACTGACCTAAGACAGGGAATTTTTACTAGGATTAAATGTCAGGAATTGTGCAAAATGTATTTGTCTACAGTGTCTATAAACTTCTGACTTCAACTGTACCTACTTACATTTTGGAAGCTAATAGATTGTGTTTAGTTAAAATATCAGACATAATAATTGTTATCAGAAGATACTATTAACACGTACATTTGACTGGACACCCAAGATAGGCTATGGCCCCCCTCTCGAGACGGTCTCAGTTCGGTTCGCTTTAAGGGCTCTTTTGAGTGTTCACACTGAACAAAAAATGTACAGAGTACAGAAAAATTTGCTGAAAGGGGCCAAGTGTGAAAACACAATTAAAATATGACTGAGATTGTTCTTTTAAAGAGGACTATATGGGAAAACACCCTTACTTACCGAAAGGAGCTTCCACGTGATTGGACGAACCTGGCGCGGAATTCCAGACCAGCTCAACTTTCGTAATTCCTCTGAAAGGGGAACAGACAGAGAATTACATTATGACATTTTCAAAGAACATACGAGACCACTGCGATTCTTTGCCTGAAGAAATAAAAATAAAAAAGACAATATTTGAACACACAAATTTCATCAATTACATATTATACTACAAAACCTTAGGCTGATGCTGTAGGCGTTTCTGTATCCTAAGGCATTTATCATGTTTGCGTAGGGGGAAAACATATTCCCTGGAAAGAATATGCGTATTTACTGTGCAGCCTATTTCCCCGAAAGACTCAGAATTGCCTGTTATCCAACACATACATAGACCGTGATGCCAGAAAATGAACCCAAAACATATGTTGGCTCTAGAGGAAAACATATTTCCTTGAAAGACAACACCATGAAGCTTTTTGATTTGGTGTATATTTTCCCCCAAATTCCCTGATATCGCACACATACAAATTAATTCCAAATGCCAAGCTTCTCCTCACCGTCTCGGACACCCATAACATTAGCATTTGACGGGTTTAAAGAGGTTTCCCACCACATGGTCAGGAGGCCGCGTTCTGGGGCCCACGAGCGTTAATGTGAATAAATCTCACATACGGTCTATAAAACCACCAGAAAATATGGTTTTTGCTGGACTCTTCACATTGCATTCGTGCTCTGGTCAAAAACAGTGTACTACTGTATATAGGAAATAGGGTCCCATTTGGAACGCAACCATGGTTTAATTCTGGATTCTTTCACATAATGTCCACTGCATACTTCAAACTCTGCGGGAGTGGGCAGTGCTAAGTCCTATTGGCCATGGTAAAGTGGTAAAGAGTAGTGCACTATAAATGAAACACTAGGGTGCCACTTGGGACACAGGCAAGGCCTTCACCTGTGTCATTCATCCATAGTTCACCAACAGCCATGCATCTAACTTCGCTTCAGCCTAACTAAAGTTTAGGACTGAATCATTAACATTCCGCCTGCCTATTCCAATCCAAATTCCACAAGAATCTCTTCAGTGTACTTGCATATTGTGCATTGTCTCACTCGTGTTAGGAGAGCGCGGGGGGGGGGGGGGGGGGGGTGATGTGTGTAGATGAGATGACAACGGCAGGCAAAACAGGTAAACGCCACTCCCGTTCTCCCGTTCTCCCCTTCCTCCCGACGACTCCTCCATCTCTCTACCGTTATACCTCTCCCTCCATCCCTCCCACTCTACCTCCCTCCATGTAAAAACAAAATCATCTCTGACTCAGGCCTAAACTCCCATCTCCACTCTTGCTCAGAGCGCTGGCGCACGACTGATATAACACAGCAAACATATTGATTAGTTCCAAATTACGGCCCGGCAGTTCTAAAGCAAACGCAAGACAGTATTGTGTTAGTGACAGATATTGCAATGGGAAATGTTGGCCTGTTCTAAACAGGAAGGCCTGGATTAGTCCATTGGCTAAATCGAGTGTCCACTTAGGCTACACAACGTATTCGTAGTTGTATATCACTACTGCTTTGTATACCATCACCACTTAGGCAAGGCTACAATCTGAGCATGTTTGTTTTTCATCTATTTACCCTTTTACTTATTATTTTCATTCCCAATGAGATTCAAAACACTTTTTCAGAAGAGCGCAAAAAGCCAGAAATCAAGCATTCATTATATATTCGCCATATAAAATCAACAACACAGTGCCACGGTAGACATAGGATAAAGGCTAGCCTATAGGATATAGAAATGGTTCCATATTTCCTCCCCGTATCTCCAGGGCCTCTGCTGACGTACATAGATTCTATAATGAATCACAGCCCACAGCGCACTACGGTCGCGTCCCAATAATCTATCCTTCTTCGTGAAGTGTGCAATCGTTCACTACTACCCACAAGTTTAAAAGCATAGAATTGGTGTAGGCACGGGCTATCGTAGGTTTCCGTACACCAGTCGTATCCTTTCAAATCCATAAAGGGATGTGAACAAGTGCACACTTCAGGAGAAAGGAGATTTGGACGCAACCCATCAGTAAGGAATCACACAGCTGCCCCCAACAGCATAAAGCTTTTAAACAGAAGCCCTGAGGCTCCCTAGCAGGTAGACAGGAAATGTATATAGTTATCAAGAGGTAAAGCATGTGCCTTCTTGAAACACTAAATCATATATGCATCATTCAGACCCATACCGTCAGGCCGTAACACCACCTGGTATGGCAAATGCACCGCCCGCAACCACAGGGCTCTTCACAGGGTCGGTGCGGTCTGCCCAACGCCTGCCTTTCAGGACATCTACAAACCCCGGTGTCACAAGAAGGACAAAAAGATCATCAAGGACATCAACCACCCGAGCCACTGCCTGTTATCATCCAGAAGGCGAGGTCAGTACAGGTGAATCAAAGCTGGGACCGAGAGACTGAAAAACTGCTTCTATCTCAAGGCCATCAGTCTGTTAAATTAGCCGTCACTAGTCGGCCTCCACCGAGTACCCGGCCCTGAACTTAGTCACCGTCACTTGCCGACTGGCACCCGGTTACTCTACCACGCACATAGACTGCTGCCCTATGTACATAGACACTTGTCACTTGTTTAAATAAGGTTTGAGTCATTTCATAAGTATATACTGTATTCTAGTCAACGCCATCCTTTTCAACATTTGCTGTATATATATACACACACACACTATTATATCCTACGTATTCCACAGATGTGTGTGTGTGTGTGTGTGTGTGTGTGTGTGTGTGTGTGTGTGTGGTTACTACATGATTCCATATGTGTTATTTCGTAGTTTATGTCTTCACTATTATTCTACAATTTAGAACATAGTCAAACTAAAGGAAAACCCTTGAATGGGTAGGTGTGTCCAAACTTTTGACTGGTACTGTATTTGTACTCCATTGCTCGTCCTAATATTACATATTTCTTCATTCCAGTCTTGTACTTTTAGATGTGTGTATTGTTAAATACTACTGCACTGTTGGAGCTAGGAACACAAGCATTTCGCTACACCCACAATAGCATCTGCTAAATATGTGTATGCGACCAATAAAATTTGATTCGATGGAGATTATTTTAATGGCATGGGCTTGGTAATTAACCTAAACCTAACCTTCTAGAGCCACAGGGCAGCTGTTGGGAAGGAGAGGAGAGGCATGATGAAATGATGCAGAAGAAAGAGGGATGAGAGAAGACAGCGGGACGGGGGAGTGCAAGGGGGAGCAGACGGAGGAGAGAGAGAGAGAGAAGGAGAAGGTAGGGAGCAGAGAAAAAGAGGTAGATAGACAACAGTGGAGGGAGAACCACACCCCATTCACAGTTACACTGAGGTAGCAGCTTTAATGAACCCCAAGGCTTTACAGGGAGGGAAGAAACTTTATAGGGAAAGGAATCCACTCAATGAATTAAATACAGAGCTACTCAACGGTGTCTCTCCTCAGTCCGCACTCTGCACCTTCGAACCCTCATTTGCCCCGTCAGCCGCATTAATTAATCAATTAATCTTACTAGCCGTTAATTAAAAACTACCTGTTTCCCAACTGACATTAATCTCACAGTGGGGAGAGAGAGTCAGACACAGACTTACACGCTCTCTCTCCTCGGGCGCTGATGACCTGGAAAGACGACCGCTCTCATGGCCATACGTGCAAGGCTTCTGTGTTTGGGGAGGGCTGGAGGTCAGACATTTACCTGGCACCATCTGGCCAGCAGTGTGAGAGCATCTGCCTGCTGCAGCCATACATCACAGATGGAACATCACGGGACATGACGGAACACACCCTCTGTGCTCGCCGCATTCTAAACACTACTCGAAAAATCTAAACTGGGGAAATCTCAAATGACATTCTATTCACGCATAGGGATTAGGGCAACAGTACCGAGCTACATGGGTACCTCTGGTTGAAAGTAGAGCACTAATGGTTCAAATGAGTGCACTATAAAAAGGTAATAGAATATTATTTAAGATGCGGTCTGCATGTCCCTTTAACATCCCCTCCCGAGCTGACTCAGTCAGCTAACTGATGAGGAAATTCCATCCGGAGCTCCGGCTACATGGAGAAAGAAACAATACGACCTTGCTCAGTTTCCTAGAGCCGGGTCTTAAATTGCAAATGCTATTTCATTAGTGGCCAGAGCTGTCTTGTTTCTCGGAAAAACACAGCTTTTTCAAGAATATATCACTTGTTCATTATAATAAAATAGCAAAGCCTGAAACACTCGTTGAACAAGGTCCCTAGGGACGTGGACCCAGAGCTAAATCAAATCAGAAGTCTCAGAGCCCTGAGTGAGATTATGAGGGAAAGCACAGTGTGAAGCACGCAAGTCAGTCAGCATTGTGTCTGTGAGCTATGAGGCTAATCTAAGAGAAACCGAGAAAAGGCATATCCTAGACAGAGTGACACAGGCCAAGTCAAATAATTAAAGCCGAATGCCAATTAAATGAAAATGCCAGCACAGATTACTAATGACAAATAGAATGTACTGTAGGCCTATTTCTATAGCGAAGACATTGAAAGTGTGTAGAATTGGCAGAAATTTACTTTAAAACTGCAACAATATGAGGGGTGCAGAACTGCAGAAAGATAACAGCTTTAAAACAAACCGCCATTGGCAATGTTCACAACTCCTCCCCCCCCCCCCGCCCCTGACAAATCCTAGGGGAAGCAGCACTGTGTTGAGTCATAGAATCTCTCCCCCGGAGGTCACTTCCTATCCCAGACACCTTGTCCTTAGACTACTGCGTTAATGGTTTATTCATGAGCTCACAAGGAATAGGCCTTGGCTACAGTACATTTTCACTTGCGGCCGCGCCGGTACTTCGTAACATCGTGTACCTCCTGTTTAAGCATTGTAACAGCTGTATCCCTATGGGAGAAGTTGAAGTAATGGATGCTAAATACCTTCAATATTGCAATGTTTATAATGTACGGTACAATTCCAACACAGATTGTGTCGTTCAAATCTCCAGATGGAGAGTCAAGTACTTGGATTTCAATCCACATCCTGTGTGTGTGCGTGAAAGAGAGGAATAAAAAATATATATATATTTTAAAAAGGCAGAGAAAGACAGGCCATTTATCAGGAAATATGAGAGCTGTCAGCCTGTGTGCTGACTGAGTGAGGAAGTGATGGCAGAGGGAGGCAGACAGTTGGCAGGGCCGGAGCCATGCACTATTCAGACACGACTCAGATGGAGAGGGCAACGGGGCGGACAGACAGCCAAGAGGTCTTCACACACAGCTCACATTCATAGACAGACACTACAAAACAAACACTTCCTTGGCGGTGTCAGACATAAAAACCATAAAGTGAGAGGCTATAACATCAGACAGTGACAGCAGATCCCGTAGGCCTATTCCTATCATGGCCGAAACCCCAATAAATAAGAGCGAGGTCTAACTCCACATCCCAAGCAACATCCTGCTGCACTCGTGTCTCATGTAGTCCTGTAAAACTAACGTGGAGAGGCTACAATATCAGTGGCAGGCAGATCCCCATTTCTTCAAACGCAGGGAGCCCAAGAGAACATCCCCAGCGGACAAACTAGGGCCTACCTCCACATCATCACTATCATGGCTAACAAGAATGTCATCCGGCCTGACGCATTTATTTGGCGCTGTAAAAGTTTTAGCTGATGCTCTAAACCTTAAGCACTGAGTCTGTCTGTGTGAGAGACAGAGTACAGCGCTATTAACTCAGGTAAAGGACGAAGAGACAAGCAGCTGGTGACGACAGGCTCGTGAACTAATGGGAATCCTGTAAAAAGATACTCCTCCGTATTACCACCTGGCTTCTGGACGATGAAATGTAGTCTACGTCCCAAATGGCACCCTATTCTTCCCGATAAAGTGCACTACTTTTGACCCAAGAATATATAGTGCACTAGGCCCATTTAGGAAATGGGGTTCCATTTGGGACGCAGCCATGGTGAGATATAGTGCTGGTGACTGGGAAGTGAACGGTACAGTAAGGACCCAGTCAACTCCCCCTAGCCCGGCCTCTCAAAGTCACTGCCGAGAGAGGTGGTTGGCTTCTTAAACTGATTGCATTATAAATTCCTCTACTTCTTATAAATTATCCTACTTCACCCGTGAAGTTTTTAACAACGTACAATATTCTAATTTCAGATGACACTTTTCAAAACCAACTTATTTAAACTTCTCCCTAAAGTGTGTGTATGATGCCAAATTTTAATGAGGCTGAGTAAAAATGAAATGTTTTAAGGTCTAAAATGTACTGTAGACGAAGTGGCAGTTCTGAGGCAGGGATTATGAGGCAGCCCCCAGATCTCTATACTGTTTGTGATTTGGTTCATGGAGAGTTCATACTCTTGGATCTACTATGGGAAGACAAAGTTCTGCCAGGCTGGCACTCTACCACACTGTAATCTAGTGAGTCATACTCCCACTGTCAAGGCATCCGCATGCTTCCCAGCCGAAACAATTCGAAAGAGTTTGCGCATACAGTGCATTCGGAAAGTATTCAGATCCTTTGACTTTTTCCACATTTTGTTACACCCTTATTCTAAAATGGATTCATTTGTTTTCCTCATTAATCTACACACAATACCCAATAATGACACAGAAAAAAACGATTGAGACATTTTTGCTAATTTATAAAAATAAAAACAATAACTGAAATAAACATTTACATAAGAATTCAGACCCTTTACTGAGTACTTTGTTTAAGCACCTTTGGCAAAGATTACAGCCTGGAGTCGTCTTGGGTATGATGCCACAAGCATGGCACACCTGTATTTGGGGAGTTTCTCCCATTCCTCTCTGCAGATCCTCTCAAGATATGTCAGGTTGGATGGGGAGTGTCGCTCTGGCTGGGCCACTCAAGGACATTCAGAGACTTGTCCCGAAGCCACTCCTGCGTTGTCTTGGCTGTGTGCTTAGGGTCGTTGTCCTGTTGGAAGGTGAAACTTCGAACCAGTCGGAGGTCCTGAGTGCTCTGGAGCAGGTTTTCATCAAGGATCTCGCCGTACTTTGCTCCATTCATCTTTGCCTCGATCCTGACTAGTCTCCCAGTCCCTGCCGCTGAAAAACATCCCCACAGCATGATGCTGCCAACACCATGCTTCACTGTAGGGATGGTGCCAGGTTTCCTCCAGACGTGAGGTCAAAGAGTTCAATCTTGGTTTCATCAGACCAGAGAATCTTCTTTTTCATGGTCTGAGAGTCTTTAGGTGCCTTTATGTAAACTCCAAGCGGGCTGTCATGTGCCTTTTACTGAGGAGTGGCTTCCGTCCGGCCACTCTACCATAAAGGCTTGATTGGTAGAGTGCTGCAGAGATGGTTGTTCTTCTGGAAGGTTCTCCCATCTCCACAGAGAAACTCTAGAGCTCATTCAGAGTGACCATTGGGTTCTTATTCACCTCCTTGACCAAGGCCCTTCTGGCCAAACTGAGCAATAGGGGGAGGTGGCCACCTCTAGGAAGAGTCTTGGTGGTTCGAAACATCTTCCATTTAAGAATGATGGAGGCCACTGTGTTCTTGGTGACCTTCAATGCTGCAGAAATGTTTTGGTACCCTTCCCCAGATGTGTGCCTTAACATGATCCTGTCTCTGGGCTCTATGGACAATTCCTTCGACGTCATGGCTTGGATTTTGCTCTGACATGTACGGTTAACTCTGGGACCTAATATAGACAGGTGTGTGCCTTTCCAAATAATGTCCAATCAATTTCTAGAAACATCTCAAGGATGATCAATGGAAACAGGATGCACTGGAGCTCAACATTGAGTTTCATAGCTAAGGGTCTGAATACTTAAGTAAATAAGTATTTTATTTTTAATACATTTGCAAAAACCTGTTTTTGCTTTGTCATTATGGGGTATTGTGTGTAAATCAAGGAAAAACATGCATTTCATACATTTTCGAATTCGGCTGTAATGTAACAAAATTAATATGAATACGTTTTGAATGCACTGTATATTATGACAACATTTGTGACGTTCTTGTTAGTTTTGGACTTCAGTAAGGGTTTTCGCGGCTGTTTGGGCACACAAAAACATTTCGATGCAAGCCGAAGTCGGCAGCCGAAGTCGGCAGCCGAAGTCGGCAGCCGAAGTCGGCAGCCGAAGTCTTACGCCCCTTCGTCAGTGATTGGTCAACAGTAGGGATTCTTCAATAAAGTCTGTTGTCATTCAATGAGAGACGACTGGTTATTCAAAGTTTCATTGAGAGATACAAATTTTACATCTAGCTAAGATTGGTGCAGTGTGAGACTAATATCTGCTTGACTAAAATGTCAAAATGAGTGACAGATTTCTAGAGTAATCATAGATTCATTCGGACTATTTTGAGGAAACGTATGTAAACGGTGTCTCAAAATGGACACAAAGTACTATCGTCGCTTTTGTATCGTTTTTCAAGCAAAGGTCTTTCGAGGTAGTTGGCTAGCACACTTGTCTGGTTCGCCAAACGCGCCAGCCGAATTGAAGCATACGCTGAAGCCATTAGACAACACTTTCCTAAAAAGCTTGTCAGCCACTGAGTACGCATACGTTCACTGGGGGAAAAGTCCATCATTGGTGGCCGGAAGCCTTTCAAGTCTGGATTCCTCCAATTTGGGGATGAAAAGCTGTTGATAAAAATCAAAAGGACTCAAACACACTATAAGCAACTCAAGTTGGTACTCTACAGCAGTTAGGAACTCAGACCTAGGTCAGAGTAGTCTTAATGTATTACTGGCCTGGACAGGCAAAAACAACTGCTATTGGTGACAAAACAGCTGACTGTGTGCCAAGTAATTACGCCCAAAGGAATTAGTAATCAGAAGAGGGAGACAACTGGCACTTGACGGCCTGCCTGGTGAGACCTGCCACAGTAGAGCAGCTTTAGGCCTAGGGCATCGCCATGAGAGACATAATCATCACAGTAGTTGTCATTTAGCCTCTGGTCTCAAATGAACACTGAGGTGTATAGAACAAGACCAGACCAGACCAGACCAGACGTGTAAGAAGAGAGGCAGAGTGAGAGAGAAAGGCAAATATGCAGAGAGAAACGATAAGTAGCATCAGTAGCATTTAGAGGCTGCAGCAAGAGAAGGAGTTCCATAGATCAGCAGCTCCCCCAACTGTAGCAGGCAGAGAGAGGCAGATGAAAAGAGATGGAGAGATACAGCAGAAAGAGAAGAGGTAGAGTCAGAGACTAACAAGAGGAAGAAAGAGGAAACGCAAGTCAGCAAAAGAAAGGAGAAAGGGCAGAGAGTAAAACGGGAGTGTATGTGGGGAGGGTAGGGTTTAGTGTCCAGGGAAGATTGCCAGGGATAAGGTGAGGTACAGTAGGAGAGAGAAAGTCGAAGCAAGGCCTAATCAGAGGAAAGAGCATCGCCATGGAAACAGCTATGTTTCCGCCATCAGAGAGAGAGGTAATTGGCTGATGTTCGCCGCTCTTAGTCTCTCAAAATAAACTGTAAAAGCTGATGCTGTGACTCGCAAAATCCTGCTCACACAACTACACGGTGGTATCTATACTATGGTTTCTGAAAACACTCATTAAAAAGCAGAAGGACAGGGATAAAATATACACTGTTCCAAATGATACAGATCAAATGTTTCAGTCAGAAGGCAGGGAGGGACAGAACTAGCCTAACTTACCTCTTTCAAAGTGGTTACATTTTATCACAAAAAAAGGACGTTAGATTAAGATCGTGATTCATGTATGTGTCTGGAATGGCAGTCTATTCGTCATAGGCCTATATTCCAAAACTTTTCATCGGGTTCCATTTCTAAATGCAGCCAATGTACAGTATCTTTATCAGTTATCAATCATTGCTTAACTAGACCCCTGTCTGAGGCCAGGCCAAACCAGTATCAATGAGTTAGCCAGCTAGCTCTGATAAGAAAGCTAAACATAGACAGGCGTTTTAAGCTGCTGAGTGAATTAGTCCAGGGGTTCAACTTTTTTTCCCAGGAACCCCTTTTTTTCACATTTGAAAACTGTCATGCTCTCCAAGCTTTATTATTATCATTGTTTGAGATAGCCTTTAATAAATATACCACAAGCTTGATTTTGTTTAATTTGAGGGACCTAGAAAACTTTTGTTTTGAAGCTAATTCCATGCAATTCGACATAGTTTAACCAGACTCATGATTTCTTTTAGGTAGGCTATTTAATCATAATACATTATAATTATAATGCAAGGAAGGTAGACTATCACTCCATTTTGCAACGCCATGCCATACCCTGTGGACGGGGCTTAATTGGTGCCAATTTCCTCCGACAACAGGACAATGACCCAAAGCACAGCTCCAAACTATGCAAGAACTATTTAGGGAAGGTACTGGTATAGCTGGTATTCTGTCTATAATGGAGTGGCCAGCACAGTCACTGGATCTCAACCCTATTGAGCTGTTGTGGGAGCAGCTTGACCGTATGGTACGTAAGAAGTACCCATCAAGCCAATCCAACTTGTGGGAGGTGCTTCAGGAAGCATGGGGTGAAATCTCTTCAGATTACCTCAACAAATTGACAACTAGAATGCCAAAGGTCTGCAAGGCTGTAATTGCTGCAAATGGAGGATTCTTTGACGAAAGCAAAGTTTGAAGGACACAATTATTTCAATAAAAAATAATAATTTCTAACCTTGTCAACATCTTGACTATATTTCCTATTCGTTTTGCAACTCATTTCATGTATGTTTTAATGGAAAACAAGGACATTTCTAAATAACCAAACTTTTGAAAGGTAGTGTATACATATTCCGTTTTACAGAAAGTGACTAGATCAATTGATAGCAACAGAGTCACACATTGTGTGCCGCAGTGGTCTAAGGCACTGCATCGCAGATGCTAGCTGTCTATGGCACTGCATCGCAGTTGCTCGGCTCTGTCGCAGCCAGCCGCGACCCGGAGACCCATGGGACGGCGCACAATTGGCCAAGCGTTGTCCGGGTCAGGGGAGGGTTTAGCCGGCAGGGATGTGCTTGTCCCATCGCGCTCTAGCGACTCCTGCGGCGAGTGGGGCGCATGCTCGCTGACATGGTCGCCAGGTATACGGCGTTTCCTCCGACACATTGGTGTCGCTGGCTTCCGGGTTAAGCGGGCATTGTGTGAAGAAACATCGCGCCGTGGTTGGGTCGTGTTTCGGAGGACGCGTGGCTCTTACTATTTTCTACATTGTAGAATAATAGTGAAAAAAATCAAAACTATGAAATAACACATATGGAATCATGTAGTAACCCAAACATTTTGGGGGAGATTCTTCACAGTAGCCACCCTTTGCCACTGCTCAATAAAAAATAAAAACCTTGGTCGACCAACAGCCTATCGACCAAACAATCGACTGGTCAACTAAAAAGGGTCAGCCCTAAAATGAATCATAGAATGTCGTTTTTGGGACATGATGAAAACATTAATACATGCTAATAATAGTTAAGCAGTTACCTATAGTGATAACTAGCCGGGCGACAAGATATGCATTCGCTACCAAGTTAGTTTGTTCTGTTCACTATTATATTTTATAGTCTAGGACCGCCTGCTGCTGCAATGTCCGACTGTCTCTCTCTCTCCGCTTGAGCAACAGCTCACTCCTTTTACATGCAGGTAATGAGCGCACTCACAGACGCGCTATAGTGTCATTCCGATCCTGGCTGATATGTTGATTTTTATGCGATTGATAAAATATTTTAAAACTATATATAATATATTACATTATGAGAAATTATTAAATGACTTTTCAGAGAGAGCAGGGTGGGAGAGAGACAGGTGAATGAGAGAGAAAGATGGAGACAGCAAAAGGGAGAGAGAAGGGGAGACAAAGATAAGAGGCTGTGAATGAGATCCAGTCGTTCTCACTCTCGGTGATGATAAATGGGTTTGGCCTGCTCTTGCCATGGTCTATGTGGCCTTAGTGCCATAAAGCCTGCTCTGTTCCGCTCTGTCAGCCTGCCTACCTCTGCCAGGTTCACTGCTCTGTCTGGAGAAACCCAGAAATCCTGACAAAGACAGACTGCTCAAAATCAAAACACACACAAACAGATGGCTGATGATTGCTTGAATTAGATACAAAAACTGTAAATATTGCATCTGGAAAAACCAAAGTACCTGATTGTTACAAAGATTTAGAAAAGACAATTAAGATCATAGGAACTGGGAACGACAAGAAAAAGAGTGATTCATTTTTTAGGCCTAACGGTTTTAGCCTCGCTCTATCCCATGCCTCATCTTCTAATCGTTAAACAGGTGAGAGCAGAGAGTGGAGCAGTCAGTCAGTTGTTCACACACGCCTCTGGAGAGAAATCCCAACATGATGGAGGGCTAGAGCCACAAACCAGGCTGAAATCCACACACTGAAGAATGAAGCGCACGCACATACCTTCCCTGACACACATCCCCCAACATCAAGGACAAGAGTCAGGGGTCATTCTACACTAGAGGGCAGCGTCTCCCCGGATTGATAGCTGTGTGATTGAGAGAGGGATGAGTAGATGAGGTTTGAGCGAGAAAAAGCGACAGAGCGAGAGAGATGGAGGTTTAAGCGAGCGCTCTTGGTGGTGAAAGGACTGATAAATGGATATGTAATTCTACAGATGCTGTGATGAAAAAAGTAAGATGCCGCCGACAGAGATGGTCGCCTCGCTTCGAGTCCTTAGGAAACTATGCAGTATTTTGTTTTTTATTTCTTCAATTTTTACCCCAGGAAATCATAACTCTTATTACATACAGCCGGGAAGAACTATTGGATATATGAGCGACGTCAACTTACCAACATTACGACCAGGAATACGACTTTCCCGAAGAGGATCCTCTGTTTGTACCACCACCCAGGACAATGGACCTAATTCCAGAAGCCGGGCCAAAACAACGGAGCCGCAGAAGGGGCAGACGGAGCGGCCTTCTGGTCAGGTTCGTAAACGTGCACATCGCCCACCACTCCCGAGTATAATACTCGCCAATGTCCAGTCTCTTGACAACAAGGTAGATGAAATTCGAGCAAGGGTTGCTTTCCAGAGAGACATAAGAGATTGTAAAATCCTCTGTTTCAAAGAAACACGGCTCTCTCGGGATATGTGGTCAGAATCGGTTCAGCCACCGGGCTTTTCCATGCAACACCTCTCTGTGAAGAGGAAGGGCGGGGGTGTATGCTTCATGATTAACGACTCATGGCGTAATCATAACAACATACAGGAACTCAAGTCCTTTTGTTCACCTGACCTAGAATTCCTCGCAATCAAATGCCGGCCATATTATCTCCCAAGAGAATTCTCATCAGTTATCGTGACAGCGGTGTACATACGGCCCTCAAGGAACTTCACTGGACTCTATGTAAAACGGAAACCCTATATCCTGAGGCTGCATTTTATGTAACTGAGGATTTTAACTAAGCAAATTTGAGAACAAGGCTACCTAAAATCTATCAACATATTGATTGCACTACGCGCAGGTGTAATACACTCAATCACTTTTCTTCACAAGCATTTCGCTACAATCGCATTAACATCTGCTAACCATGTGTATGTGACCAATAAAATTTGATTTGATGTCACAGAGGGGAGACAGGACAAAAACCAGGTCGGCCACCTCAACCACAGGACAACAAACCCATCCATCTCTGTCAACAGGCTCTCTCTTTCTCTCCATCAATCGATCCGTCTCCCTTACCCTCTGCCAATCTCCCTCTCTCTCGCTGTCTGTTTTGCCCTCTACCTCTGTGTCTCTTAATTATGGCCTCTGAATTAAGTTCATATTTCATCGTTGGCATCATGTGTCTGGCTAGTCAGCTTGGATATGTAATAAAGCAGCGACGACTCCATTTAAAGAGCAAATCCCGACTGCTGGCCTGGTGTAATCACTGTTGACAGACTTAGAATCACTGACTGTACCCTGCTGCCTCCCCCAGCCTCCATCTCCCTCCCCTCAGGAGTCCATAATAATACACAGACGACAGATAAAGACATGTACTGGTATATGGATGGCTTTAAATCCCCTTATGACCTCACAAGATAGCGCCATACTGGATTGCTGCCGTTTTGCAAGCTTCGACAGAACTTGATTATTTTGCCATTTATTTTTACTTTATTTTCACTAAATATATCCGCTATCATTTCTTACATCCAACAAGAACTCTTGAACATCAGATCGGCAGTTACTTAATAACCCAATTCCGATGGTTTTAGCTTTGAAGTATGGTACTACCGTGATCCTAAATAATACCATGGTATTGCCTCATTGAAATAGCATGGTTTTAAACTGCATTATATATATGGTACCATCTTTATGAATTATGCGTTACTGTAGTACAACGGCAGTACAAAGCTTTAAATAAATAAACCCCCCAACGTCAAGAGGTTGGTTGGTATTATACTGATGAATTCATATACCAGTATGGTCAGAGGCAGGATACTATTGTTGGTCCTAGTTTGTCTGTAAGGGCAAAAAAACAAAGGAACCCGTTCCTGTGAAAAAGGGGAAATAGTTTCTGTATTATCCACATCAACGGGGTGGCAGTGGAGCAAGAAGACAACTTCAAATTCCTCTGTGCCAAAATCACTAAGGACTTAAAATGGTGTTTGAAAAGGTTTGGCATGGGCCCTCAAATCCTCAAAAAGGTCTACGGCTGTACCATTGAGAGCATATTGACTGGCTGTATCACTGCTTGGTATGGCAATAGCACCGCCCTCGATCGCATGGCGCTACAGAGGGTTGTGCGGACAGCCCAGTACATCAGTGGGGCCAAGCTCACTACCATCCAGGATCTCTATATCAGGCGGTGTGAAAATAAGGCCCGGAAAACCATCAACCACCCAAGCCATATACTATTTTCCCTGCTGGCGCACGGCAAGAGGTACATCAACAGACACCAACAGGCTCCTGCACAGCTTCTCTCCCCAAGCAGTACGACTAACTAACAAAATAGCTACACGAACTGTGTTAACTTTGTATCATTATTGACCTTTTATTTCAATCTCGCACTGTCTCTATGAACTGACATTTTAAAAATACATAACTACCTCCATCACCCCAGTATCCCTGCACAAGTAAATATGGTATTAGAACTGACTGTTTAAATATCTCCAGTATATAGTATGGTTACTTACTTTGTGTATTTCATATTCTTATTTCTTGTGTATTTTTCTAGTAACATATTGTTATTGATTATTGCATTGTTGGATTTTGAGTTAGAAAGAAAGGCATTTCACTGAACTTGTACATGTGACATTAAAACCACAGGTTGTGTATCAACTTGTGTAACAAGCTCTATACAGTGGGCCCTTCTTTGGTCATGAGCTGTCCCGGTTACATGTGTCTATTAAAAATGGAATGGGGTGCAAAAAAAACCTGTTGCGGTCTTTGCCTTTCAAAATCAGAAGTGGTCTTCTTTGACATTCAGCACCTCACTTACCCCAATCCTATTCCCTCATATGTCTCAGCACGACCCTGAACCACTTCATGACTTATAGCTTACCTCCGGTTGTATAAACCAGAGAGACAGTCAGTGACACATAGCCTCACAAAATGATCTAGCCACTGGGCTGAGTCAGCGCTATCACAACGACTCAAACAATAGAACTGACTCCCTCACAGGTATAACCTCGCTAAGACGCCTTCACTTCTAAGGACTATTCTATGGAGGATGTAAAGTTCAATGGGTGATTTGAAGGAAAAACTGGAAGAACTATAGCAAAGCTACTGCCGTTACCCCATTATGGCCTTGGATCACAAGTTAAAGCGCCATCTCGTCTCAAAGGAGTACAGTAGAAGTAAAGCTATAGAACGAGCAAGTAAAAACTAAAAGCATCATTTGTGTCCCTTGGATTATGCACGGTGGCCACTGGCCAGATGGCAGAGTTTACCTCCCCCTCAGCTATTCATATGGCATCGTTAGAACAACACAGCAGATGTTTCACTGCTTGTTTTCTCAGATGGAGTTCTTTACCACAGAGCTGTGAACTGGGTTTTCTATTAAAAAGGTAAGACGGGGAGGTGTTGTAACCCAAAAACAATGATACAGGGTCTGATATCTTTCCGCCAAAATGGTTTAGTTCAGGATTGGGGTGAACCTGTGTGGTTGAGTGGTAACATTTCTACACGAAGCACATATCAGAGCTTCAAAAGGTATTGGGTTCAATGCTCCCTATGAGCACCATTCCTACATGAGTTGGATCTTAGATCTGTAATTAATATCCAGCAACATACCAAGGTCAGTGTTGGGTCCAGCCAGGACCTGTTTAAACTTGTCCAGGCGGGATGCCTCTCTCTCTGTCATGGCTGGGTTCCCGGAGGTGTTCTGGTCAGCTATACGAGCCACCATGGGGATGGTGGGCCGGTGGGGCAGGGACTGCTGTCTGTGGAGCGACGCATCTGGATAAACAGAGAGAGGGGAGAGATACTGAGAACAATAAACACACACACACAAAGATGCACACACTTGGTCACACGCAAAAACACAAACAAAACACACACACCTGTTGCAAGCACCTTTCACACGTCATACAAACAGACACACAAACACTGTGTAACCCAACCACCTTTCTCCACTCCAGTAACAGAAAACCCGCATTTTATATATTTTATTTTATTTTATTTAACTAGACAAGTCAGTTAAGAACAAATTCTTATGTCCTACCCCGGCCAAACCCTAACGATCGTGCGCCTCCCTATGGGACTCCCAAACACGGACAGTTGTGATACAGCCTGGAATCAAACCAGGTTCTGTAGTGACGACTCTAGCACTGAGATGCGGTGCCTTAGACCGCTGTGCCACTCGGGAGCCCCGTTACAGACAATTACAAGGCAGAGTAGAGTTTGTTCCCAGCAGCAGAAGTAGAGGACAGCTGAGGACACCCAGAGTAGGTGTAGAGTGCTGCAGGGCCGAGGTCAGGCCACTCTCTCTCTGTCTGTCCATTAGCAGAGAGCAGCTTGTTTGTAGGCTGAAAGCGTGGAGGGAGGATAGTGCCAGGTTAGACAGACGGGAGAGGAGCGGGGTAGAGAGAAGCTACCAGTCAGACAACAATATTATAGTGATGTGACTAAAGGAAAATGAACACCAAGGTTTTTTGTGATGAGTTGAGCTGAAGACGGCAGCTTGGTTTGAACACAGCATGCAAAGGGGAGCGTGTGAATACTATCACTTCGAGCAGGCAAAGAACAGAGTGGGTAGCTCAACCTGCACTGCATTATCGTCATGATTTATAATTTACCCAAGCACTACAATAGAGAGCAGAACAAACACAGACAATATGAGGTCTCTCCCAGCAGGAAGGGCAGTGTGTGAGTAGGGGTCAGTGTGTGAGTAGGGGTCAGTGTGTGAGTAGGGGTCAGTGTGTGAGTAGGGGTCAGTGTGTGAACACGTCAGATGCGTGGGTCTGTCTTTTTTTGTGTGTGTGTGTGTGTGTGTGTGTGTGTGTGTGTGTGTGTGTGTGTGTGTGTGTGTGTGTGTGTGTGTGTGTGTGTGTGTGTACTGATCAACACAGATGAATGGAGCAGACACCAGACAGTGTCTGCTCTGCCAGTGTCTCCTCCATGGAGATAATACTGGAGTCGGGGCTGCTACGGGCTGCTGTCTTATCTCCTGCACCACCGCAGACAGCAGCCAGATGTTCCCTACTGCACAAGACAAACAACAACCTCTGCTGCTGCTACCACACTAACAAATGAACATGAAAAGCCAAGCAGGCTCAGAGCAGAGGCAGGGGGAGAGGAAATATTGTGTATAGAAGGAGTGGGTGGAGACTGAAGACAGAGGAGATGGGCCCTATGGAGTGGGGCTCCTCCTTTCAAGATTCCTTCCTTGTTCGGACGTTGTTCCTCACATCTGTCACCTCACCTGACGCTTAAATTTGTTTGTCTGTTTGTTGATTGATTGATTGATTGATTGATGGATAGAGGGGAGAGAGACCGAGAAGAGAGAAACGTGCGACAGATGTCTACTTACCCTTAGGTGATCCGATAGGGGCCTCACTCAGTGACTTCACCAGTCTGCCATCACTGAGCGGGCTGGGCTCACAAGCAAACGACACCTCAGGGGTCGATTCCTCCCCTTCCTCCCCCTGCTCTTCCTCACGCGCCTCCTCTTCCTCTCGGTCCTCCAGCTCTGACGCGTCGGCATCGTCCCGTCTCTGCTTCTCCTGCTGCTTGCTGTGGTTCTCGATCACCTGCAAAATGACAATAACAATATATTTTAAAAATGTAACTCCTTAAAAACAGCTTAATGTATTATAAGGGCATATAAGTTCATATAAACCGGGCTTATGAGTACATAAGGGCCTTTGAAACACCCAAGGACGACTGACTGCTGTGTATGTTGACGTCATAGAATCACCTTGTTGGCGGTCTCCATGACGACCTCGGTGTTGAGGTTCTGTGCGGCCATGGCGAGCAGCTCGTCGTCGTCGTCCCCCACGTCCCAGGCATCGCTGGTGATGCTCTCAAACTCCTGGAAGGTGGTGGCTTTCTTTGGCTTCCCTCCCGGTGTCGCCAGGGGCTTGTTGCCCGCTTTGATTAGACTGAGATGGAGAAAGATGAGGAGACGTTAAGGGTACGAGAAGTCATCCAGAACATTAAAGACGACACCCAAAGCACAAAATTAGGCATGTATTTTCAATTCATGTTATTTTTTTAGCGGAAGGTGGAAGAGGTGATTAATAATGGTGAATTGAATGACAGGTGTAAAACTTAGAAAGGATGAACAGAAGGGCCATGAAAGATTAGGACTGGGAGCCAAATTCACTCTAGTAGGGCCACTTCAAACATCCCTCAACTGTTCATTCAATGGCATTAAGATTCAAATGCCAAATAGTTGGTCAAAAAGTGCCTACTTCAGCCAAAGAACATATCCTTGTACTAAATTCCAAAAAAGCTCAATTGAGTGTATTTTCAAGGTCTATTAACTAAAGACTGCGGCTGTGCCCCATCTACAGGTGGATATTCACAGTTGACGCAGTGAGCCGATGTTGAAAAGAACTGACTGACGATAATGTTAGAGAAAAAAAAAACTTAATGACGATAATGAAAGAAATTAGACAATGACAAAAACATTCCGCAAGGAGAATCAATGAGTCAGCATCTATTTTAATTACTTCAAAAAGGTTATTGTAAAAAGGTACACAATCACAGCGCAGATTAAATCAATTAAAAACTATTTCTCACAGAATACATTCCTTTGTGCCTGAGAGATTTTTTCTTCAGGGTGAAAAATGTCATAAAAAGCCCATTTAATTTATCCTTTTTCCTCTCATGTCCATGAGACTCAGGTGTGCAACCAGAGATTGAAAAGCAGCACGGGTGGAAGGAGAGGGGACCGTTCCTTTCCATCTTATTATTTTCATTCAAAACCAAGCATTAGCATAACAAAAGCAAAGCCAAGTTCAATATGACTCTACTTGTGACTTGCCCACTCCTGACAGATGATAAAACTATGGAAGTCAGCCTAACAATAACAAGGAAATGAAATAAACCCCTCTGTGGACTTGCTGCACTTTAATCTAACGGCAAAGCAACAAAAGCCTATCACTGAAGATGAGCCGTTTCATCTGTTTCCGCTGTCTCCTTGTCAACCCACAACCAACAGTTGGGAGAATATACTTGGTATACAGGTACGTGAGCAGATGGGTGGAGTTTCAGAACTGTGCTAGACCGGACTGGGCTGGACTGAACTGTGCTGCACAGCCCAAAGAGCCAGTAGAGAGATTATTATTCTGTTACCTATATAGAGTATTTGATTAAGCCTACCTTGGGTCTGCGTGAGTTAATCTAACAGACGTCAAATGGGGATAGGACAGATCATAAAAATATATATAGTGGGTGCCACAGCCTGAGAAGTAAGCCCTAGGTTCCAAATCTGTCTCTGCTTTAGAGCATTTCCATTGAAAAGTACCCATGAGCACCAAAATGTGAAGTTCATAGGCGCATATGAAATTCAGTCAAATGAAAGCGAAGAGTATATATTTTGGCAAAATTAAGTCATACATTCTCCATCTTAAAAATGTGGCATAATTAAAGGCTTTGATTTCTGGATAAACAGATGGAAAAGGGGTCTTAGAAACCACCTACCAGAAAAAGTCTTAAAGGGTATTAGAAATACATCAAAAACACAATAATGTCGATGTATAGACCCCTGCCAACTAATATCAACCCTTAGATTTAGTATTGGAGAAATTGTTTACCTTGTGTAAGTTGAAGAAATATTGTCTTGTGCCTTGTAATTCTGTTACCAAAAACCCACATATGTTAAGATACTTTCTAATCTTTCCCTCATGAGGGAGGATAATGTAAGCTCACAGAAGTAACAAGTAATGGTAGACCTACAAGTTAGTTACAGTGAATTTACTGATATCAACTTTGTTGACCAATTCAAAGTTTAATGGTCCCAGTTTATGTCACCTCTTCCAGTTCTAACTGACACCTATCCATGAGCCCTCTTTCAATTTACTGTAACCAGCATCCTCACTCTCTGAGCAACGACCAACACTGGACATTCATGGACATTGAAGAGTAGTTCACATTTGGTCAGGCCACCCTGGCCTTGATGTGAACATCCACAGGCAAATCTGAACCTATCATAGACGTATATTTGGATAGCACAGCGCAGTACAGTGAGTACAGCACAGTACAGTGAGTAGAGCACAGTAGAGTAAAGTTATAGGACAGTACAATACTTTACTGAACTCTGCTGTATTGTACTGCCCTCCGCTGTGATGTTCAATGCTGACACTCCATTATTTCTGCAGATATCTTTGAATCTTAATTCGGAGTTTTTGGACAATGTGGTCTCATAAAAACATGACGGAGATCGTAATTCCGTTACCAAAGTCGTGCATTGATTTGTATGGTTTGGTGAACTTTAAAAACAATGTATTTTTTATTTGACATACATTTGAAAGTGAAAAAACAGAGTCAAAGCATAATTGTATTACCGTGGAATTGCCCTTATGCCAATTTGCTGTTCTATTGGCAAGGAAACGATGTAGCTAGTGCTGATTAAACAGTTAGACACCCAGGCTAAAGTTGGAGCGGACATAATTCCCTATCCTCAATCAAGTCAAGCGGGTGCTTAAAAAGACAGTCAAACAAGGACATGCAGTGTTTCTGTAATTACAATAGTCCTAACTCATCGATCACACAGACGGCGTCAGTGCGCAAAATGGTATGCAGCATCATCTGGATATGTCTGCAACAAAAGTTCAAGTTCTGGTGTGCCAAAATCCAATGTCGCTGTGATCGAGGCGAAAGGAAGTTATAATACCATTTCCTGAATGTTAGAAACTTCAGCTACCATTTCTGTCAAGCCATATAATTTGATGCATACGTTGGATGAATACAACGTATGCAACACACTGCAACTTTCTCTGCAACGCAAAGGCGCAAGGAAAGCACAGCGTTCCAGAGTAAATGAATGTACTTCTGGTGTACCAAAATCCAATGTTGCTGTCGTGGGATCGAGGCGAAAGGAAGTTACAATAGCATTGCATTTTAACCTCAGCATTTCCCGAGAGTTAGAAACTGGATTTTCAGGTCAGTTCACTACTCCAACCTGAATGGCCATCTTAAATCCCCTATCAAAGGACTAAAGCTACCTACATACCAGAGAGCAACAGTCACCATTCATTCATTCTAGAATATGTCCCAAATGGCATGCTATTCCCTATATTGTGCAGCACTAGAAGGAAATGGGGAGCCATTTGGGACTCAGACATACTGTTGGACCTATACGGTACAACTAATCAGACACTTACTTAGCATGCAGAAGAGGGTCGAAAGGAGGATGTTGAGCACCATACACATGTTGTATGCTGTGGAGAGGGAAAAAAACACAATGACCTATTGCTATGCTTTGACAAGAAATCTACTGAATTCATGTATTAGTGTACTATAGTAAACATTGGATAACATGGCTCTGTCAACTAATGCCTTGATTAAGTTCAAGTGCACTCCAATAATGAGCTAATTCATTGAGCAGACCAACTTTGGTTTACTTAGTTTTCATTTGATGAGCATGTAGCTATCTAGCCTAAACTTAAAGTTACTTAACTTGGCTACACATCATAAATTAGTTCATTAAGTCGTCTTGTTAATTTCATTGCTGGTAACGTTATTGTTGACAATACGCTCTGACAACGAGTCAGTTCAACCAGAAAAGGCTACTAGCTAGCTAAATTAAAACCTTAGAAAGTTAGCGAACTGGAGCCTAAATGTAAAGTTACTTGGAACTTAGCTACACATCAGAAATAAGTTCAATACGTCGTCTTGATATTTAATTGTTGGTACGTTGACAATACGCTCTGACAACGAGTCAGTTCAATCAGAAAAGTTTAACAGCTAGCTAAATTAAAACCTTAGAAAGTTAAACTGGCTAACAAGGAATGCTAGGCTTGGCTAGCTGGTTAGCTAAGCTAGCTGACTACCAAACGACGAACTTATACTACAAGCATTTTGCTACCGGCTGGTGATATGTTCTCTAGAATCACTGAGGCAAGAGCATGCGCACGTCTGACAACCCCAAAAAGTATGACATGAAGCAATACATAATTATTGATGTGTGAAAAACAAAATGTTTCAACGTTACAGTCAGTGTGACGTGTATTCTCGAGAATGTAATAGTGCAACGGCGCTAGCTATCAAGCTAACAAGCAGTGAGCAAATGTAGCTACCAAAGAAGGAACACGTCACTTATACCTGCCAGGGACCTTAGCTGTATTTCTTTTCCAGAATTGTTTCTTGTTTCCGTCAGTTGACATTTTCTTTCACCGGTACAATATGTCACATACACAAAAATGCGAGTGTTATTACCTAAAGTTTTTAAAAAGTCTAAAGCGTGTTTATTTACACCCAGTTCCCTCCTCCAAAAGTCAGAACGCCGCCATGTTGGATCTGTGTTTCTCTGAGCAAGCGCTATAGGGATTGGTCAGTTTCACAATGCCTAGCCATCGCCCAATCACAAGTACGACCTACCGTATGGGATTTGAGACGCGGTTGACGTCATCTTCAAATGTGTCAGTTGCTACGTTCATGTGCTCGTCGGAACTAGAAACTCTGAATTGTCCGACTGGCTAACAAGTCATAGTTATCTACGTGCCGCGTTCAACGAACCAGGAAGTCAGAAATGTCCAAGTTTCATAGTTCAGACTAGCTTTGTGAAGGCAGTAAATGTCACTGAGGTATAATACCGCGTTCACGTCCTAGTCGGAAATATGAAACTCGGGAATGTCTGACTTCATTAAACGCAGCACGTGATTAACTACAACCATTTAGCAAGTCGGACATTTCCAAGTTTCCTTGTGCAGACTAGTACTTCAACGAGGTATAATATAAACGGTCAGTGTGGATGACAGATGAGCTGGCAGGTAGGATTTAGTTTCACCCTGTCTCTGGTCCACAATCCAGAACAGAATGTGTCGGAAATCAAATCAATCAAATTGGCTCCTGACTGGTGCAGTGGTCTAAGGCACTGCATCTCAGTGCTAGAGGTGTCACTACAGACCCTGGTTCGATTATAGGCTGTATCACAACCGGCCGTGATTGGGAGTGCCATAGGGCGGCGCACAATTTGTCCAGGTTTGGCGGGGTTAGGCTGTCATTGTAAATAAGAATTTGTTCTTAACTGACTTGCCTAGTTAAATAAAGGTTAAATAAAAAATGTATCAAACTGTAGACCTTACTGTGAAATGCTTACTTACAAGACCTTAACCAACAGTGCAGTTCAAGAAGAGTTAAGAAAATATTTACCAACTAAACCCCAAAAATATTAAGTAAAAAAATACTAAGTACACACCCCTGAGGGGCCCCAGTGTTGAGGATCAGCGTGTCAGATGTGTTGCTACCTACCCTTACCACCTGGGGGCGGCCCGTCTGGAAGTCCAGGATCCAGTTGCAGAGGGAGGTGTTTAGTCCCAGGGTCCTTTGCTTAGTGTTGAGCTTTGAGGGCACTATGGTGTTAAACGCTGAGCTGTACTCAATGAACAGCATTCTCACATAGGTGTTCCTTTTGTCCAGGTGGGAAAGTGCAGTGTGGAGTGCGAGTGAGATTGCGTCATCTGTGGATCTGTTTGGACGGAGGCGAATTGGAGTGGGTCTAGAATATCCGGGAGGATGCTGTTGATGTTAGCTATGACCAGCCTTTCAAGCACTTCATGGCTACCGACGTGAGTGCTACGGGGCGGTAATCATTTAGGCAGTACACCTTCACTTCCTTGGGCACAGGGACTATGGTCGACTGCTTGAAACATATAGGTATTACAGACTCCGTCAGGCAGATGTTGAAAATGTCAGTCACCGGCCAGATGGTCCGCGCATGCTTTGAGTACATGTCCTCGTAATCTGTCTGGCCCCACGGCTTTGTGAATGTTGACATGTTTAAAGGTCTTGCTCACATTGGCTACCGAGAGCGTTATCACACAGTCGTCCAGAACAGCTGGTGCTCTCAAGCATGCTTAAGTGTTGATTGCCTTAAAGCAAGCATAAAAGGCATGCAGCTTGTCTGGTAGGCTCGCGTCACTGGGCAGCTCGCGTAGGGGTTTCCCTTTGCAGTCCATAATAGTTTTCAAGTCCTACCACATCCGACGAGCGGTGTAGTCGAAGTCGGTGTAGTAGGATTCAATCTTAATCCTGTATTGATGCTTTGCCTTTTTGATGGTATAGAGGGATTTCTTATAAGCGTCCAGATTAGTGTCCCATTCCTTGAAAGCAGCAGCTCTAGCCTTTAGCTTAATGCAGATGTTGCCTGTAATCCATGGCTTCTGGTTGGGCTATGTACGTACGGTCACTGTGGGGACGACGTCGTCAATGCACTCATTGATGAAGGCGATGACTGAGGTGGTATACTCCTCAATGCCATTAGATTAATCCCAGAACATATTCCAGTCTGTGCTAGCAAAACAGTCCTGTAGCATAGCATCCGCGTCATCTGACCACTTCCGTATTGAGCGAGTCACTGGTACTTCCTGCTTTAGTTTTTGCTTGTAAATAGGAATCAGGAGGATAGAATTATGGTCAGATTTGCCAAATGGAGGGTGGGGGAGAACTTTGTATGGATCTCTGTGTGTGGAGTAAAAGTGGTCTCGATTTTTTTCCCATTGGTTGCACATGTGACATACTGGTAGAAATTAGGTCAAATTAATTTAAGTTTGCCTGCATTAAAGACCACAGCCACTAGGAGCGCTGCTTCTGGATGAGCATTTTCTTGTTTGCTAATGGCCTTATAGAGTTGGTTGTGTGCGGTCTTAGTGCCAGAATCGGTTTGTGGTGGTAAATAGACAGCTACGAATAATATTGATGAGAACTCTCTTGGTAGATATTGTGGTCTACAGCTTATTAAAAGGTACTCTACCTCAGGCGAGCAATAACTCGCACCAGCTGTTATTTAGAAATAGACATCTTACCAGACGTAGCTTCTCTGTTCTGCCGGTGCATGGAAAATCCCGCCAGCTCTATATTATCTGTGTCGTCGTTCAGCCACTATTCTGTGAAACATAAGATAGTAATGCACCATAACGTTCGATTCCAACCGCCAATAAACCCCACCGATGAAGATGACAGATGATAATTGCCTGTACATGGCGGCAGATAGTCTAGTGGTTAAGAGCATTGGGCCAGTAACTGAAAGTTTGCTGGTTTGAATCCCCGAGCCAACTAGAGTGAAAAATCACGATGTGTCCTTGAGCAAGGCACTTAACCCTAATTGCTCTGAATAAGAGTGTCTGCTAATTGCACTAAAATATACAGATAAAATGATCAAAAGCAGCAACAAACAGTTAAGATCAGTACTGTGCTGGTTCCAGACATAAGTGGTCACTTAGGGACCCTGGCCGCTAGGGTCTTGTGAATCCAGCCAACATGTCCGATTTTTAAAATGTTTTACAGCAAAAACACAACATATATTTATGTTAGCTCACCACAATAGCCCAAAACACAACGCCATTTTTTCACCACAAAGATAGCTTTCACAAAACCCACAAATAGAGATAAAAATAATCACTAACCTTTGAACAACTTCATCAGATGAAAGTCTTATAACATCATGTTATACAATACATTTATGTTTTGTTCGAAAATGTGCATATTTATGGCTACAAATCCTGGTTTTACATTGTGAACATGGCGCCAAAATGCTCCAAATTGTCCGGAGAAATTTTAGAGAGTCACGTAATCTAACAGAAAAACTCATCATAAACTTTGCTGAAAAATACATGTTGGACATATAATTAAAGATACACTGGTTCTTAATGCAACCGCTGTGTTAGATTTAAAAAAAATAACTTTAGTAAAAAGCACAGCATACAATAATCTGAGACAGCGCTCAGCCATTCTCCGCCATGTTGGAGTCAACATATTCAACAAAAATATGAAATAACATCATAAATATTCTCTTACCTTTGATGATCTTTCATCAGAATGCAGTGCAAGGAGTCCTAGTTCCACAATAAATCGTTGTTTTGTTTTAGAATGTCAATTTCTTCTGTCGAATTAGCAACATTGGCTAGCATGGTGTAGCTCACGTGTCCATGAATATTTTACGCATGAACGAAAAATTAAAAAAGTCATAATAATAGTCGAATAAACTGGTCAAACTCAGTTGATAATCCATCTTTAGGATGTTTTTCAGAAATCAATCCAATAACATCCCAGACGGAGCATTTCTTCGTGTCTACCTAACGCATTGCAGAAAACGATGTGACAAACCCTAGTGCGCAGCAAATTACTGCCAATATGGCTGACCTGTCACTCCAAAAGCTCTCATTCGGTCTCACATCAGGCTAGACACCTCATTCAACGTTCTACTGCCTGTTGACATCTAGAGGAAGGCATATGAAGTGCATACATATCCATAAATACAAGGCAATTGAATAGGTGAAGCCTTTCACAGAGACCCATTTCAGAATTTTCACTTCCTGTTTGGAAGTTTGCCTGCCAAATGAGTTCTGTTTTACTCACAGATATAATTCAAACAGTTTTAGAAACTTCAGAGTGTTTTCTATCCAATAGTAATAATAATATGCATATCATATGATCAAGAACAGAGTACAAGGCCGTTTAATTTGGGCACTATTTATACCCAAAGTGGAAATGGCGCCCCCTATTAAGAAGTTTTAAGTACTGCAGTGCATCTCCTCATGGACTGCACCAGATTTGCCAGTTCTTGCTGTGAGATGTTACCCTTCCACCAAGGCACCTGCAAGTTCCCGGACATTTCTGGGGGGAATGGCCCTAGCCCTCACCCTCCGATCCAACAGGTCCCAGACGTGTTCAATGGGATTGAGATCCGGGCTCTTCGCTGGCCATGGCAGAACACTGACATTCCTGTCTTGCAGGAAATCATGCACAAAACGAGCAGTATGGCTGGTGGCATTGTCATGCTGGAGGGTCATCTCTGGATGAGCCTGCAGGAAGGGTACCACATGAGGGAGGAGGATGTCTTCCCTGTAACGCACAGCATCGAGATTGCCAGCAATGACAACAAGCTCAGTCCGATGATGCTGTGACACACCGCCCTAGACCATGATGGACCCTCCACCTCCAAATCGATCCCACTCCAAAGTACAGGCATCGATGTAAAGCTCATTCCTTCGACGATAAACACGAATCCGACCATCACCCCTGGTGAGACAAAACCGCGACTTGTCCAGTGAAGAGCACTTTTTGCCAGTTCTGTCTGATCCAGAGACGGTGGGTTTGTGGCCATTGGCGACGTTGTTGCCGGTGATGTCTAGTGAGGACCTGCCTTACAACAGGCCTACAAGCCCTCAGTCCAGCCTCTCTCAGCCTATTGTGGACAGTCTGAGCACTGATGGAGGGATTGTGTGTTCCTGGTGTAACTCGGGCAGTTGTTGTTGCCATCCTGTACCTGTCCTGCAGGTGTGATGTTCGGATGTACTGATCCTGTGCTTGTTTTGTTACAAGTGGTCTGCCACTGCGAGGACAATCAGCTGTCTGTCCTGTCTCCCTGTAGCGCTGTCTTAGGCTTCTCACTGGTGCATGTTCATTAATTGTTTATGGTTCATTGAACAAGCATGGGAAACAGTGTTTAAACCCTTTACAATGAAGATCTGTGAAGTTATTTGGATTTTAACGAATTATCTCTGAAAAACAGTGTCCTGATAAAGTGACGTTTCTTTTTTTGCTGAGTTTAGTTTGCAACATTAGCCTGGCTAAATGGCTAAATTAGCCGCTTATTTGTCAAGCCATTTAAATGCATGCTCCACTCTCAAGTTGAACTTCATGACTGATGCCATGGCTGTGCCTGCTGAGAAGGGAGCAGCAGCGAACCACAAGACTGCAGCCAAGTCAGCACTGGTCCAAACCTGCCCTGAATGTTGGGTGAGTAGTATTGATTGGTACTTTATGTGGAAGTCCCCAAATACAGGTGTGCCAAGCTTGTAGCGTCATACCAAAGAAGACCCGAGGCTGTAATCTCTGCCAAAGGTGCTTCAACAAAGTACAGAGTAAAGGGTCTGAAATCTTATGTAAATGTGATAGACATATATTTTTTTAAATACATTTGCTCAAATTTCTAAAAACCTGTTGTTGCTTCATCATTATGGGGTATTGTGTGTAAATTGATTAGGATTTTTTTTTTTTTATCCATTTTAGAATAAGGCTGTAACAAAATGTGGAAAAAGTAAAGGGGTCTGAAAACTAACCTAATGCACTCTATATGCCCCGTTTATTTATCCTATGGTTCTGACTTTGTGTACAGGGAGAATACTGTAAGAACGGCCCATATTCTGAATTCTGTCGCTGTACATTTCAAAGTGCTTAAGAAATAGTTATATTGACTAAGTCTGTCCTAGCTCGCTCATCAATGTCTTAATTGAAATGACAGATTGCCTCTTATCCGCTCATTCTTCCCTTATGTCAAAGTTTGTGCATCTTAATTGTCAGCCATATCAGCTATGTTTTCTTTTAAAAATGCAGTAAATGAGGCTGAATGAACTGTTTCGCTGCCAGACAAGGCTCTGCTGATAACCAGGTGTAGAGGTGGTAAGGAGGCAATCCATTGTGCTGAAAAGAAAAGCTCTGCTGTTGAGAAAGCTTTATGTAGGCCCAAACAGTTTGTGGTACCGTTAAAATCAAATCAAATTGTATTGGTCACATACACATATTTAGCAGATGCTATTGCGGGTGTAGCGAAATGCTTGTGTTCCTAGCTCCAACAGTGCAGTAGTATCTAACAATTCACAACAATACACACACATCTAAAAGTAAAAGAACGGAATTAAGAAATATATACATGTTAGATTGAGCAATGTCAGAGTGGCATTGACTGAAATACAGTAGAATATAATACAGTCTATACATATGAGACGACTAAAGCAGTATGTAAACATTATTTAAACCGACTAGTGTTCCATTTTTAATGTGGCCAGTGATTCCAAGTATATTTATATAGGGAGGCATATCACCTTTGTCACTGTTATTTTTTAAATTTTATTTATCCATTATTTTACCAGGTAAGTTGACTGAGAACACGTTCTCATTTGCAGCAACGACCTGGGGAATAGTTACAGGGTAGAGGAGGGGGATGAATGAGCCAATTGTAAACTGGGGATTATTAGGTGACCGTGATGGTTTGAGGGCCGGTTTGGGAATTTAGCCAGGACACCGGGGTTAACACCCCTACTCTTACGATAAGTGCCATGGGATCTTTAATGACCTCAGAGAGTCAGGACACTCGTTTAACGTCCCATCCGAAAGACGTCCCTACACAGGGCAGTGTCCCCAATCACTGCCCTGGGGCATTGGTCTATGTTTTAGACCAGAGGAAAGAGTGCCTCCTACTAGCCCTCCAACACCACTTCCAGCAGCATCTGGTCTCCCATCCAGGGACTGACCAGGACCAATCCTGCTTAGCTTCAGAAGCAAGCCAGCAGTGGTATGCAGGGTGGTATGCTGCTGGATATAATGCAATGAATGAATGAATGAATGAATGAAAAGTAATGTAGTGTTGTGGCTTTGCTGGCATGCATCTGAAATGTTTTTGGGGAGTTTGCCCCACCAACATTTACAAGCTAAAATCCCCACTGAGCAATATAGATTTCCCAAAACTAAAATCCGTTACAAACAGTGGACTAAGTTTTTGTAGATTTTACCCTTCACAAAGGTAAAAAAAAAAAAAAAATGTTTAGGGGTGCAAGGGCGAATTTTGTTATTGCACACCAGCACCTCACAGTAGGCGTTTCCTAACGGAAATATGCAAATACATGGTAGAACGCACCAATAAGATCTCGCTAGCTCGTGCTTGGCTCTGCCCACCTTGTTCTGCCCACTTTGACTCATTTGCAGTGGTGTAAAATACTTAATTAAAAACACTTTAAAGTACTCCTTAAGTTGTTTTTGGGGGTATCTGTACTTTGCTATTGAAGAATGTAGTTAAGTTTTACTTAACTACATTCCTAAAAAAAATAAGGTACATTTTACTCCATACATTTTCCCTGACACCCAAAAGTACTGATTATATTTTGAATGCTTAGCCTTAGCAGGACAGGAAAAGGTTCAATTTATGCATTTATCAAGAAAAAAATCCCTGGTCATCACTACTGCCTCTGATCTGGTGGACTCACTAAACACACATGCTTGCTTCATTTGTGAATTATGTCTGAGTGTTCGCTATCTGTAAATTAAAAAAAAACAAGAACATAGTGCTGTCTAGTTAGCTTAATTTAAGGAAATTGAAATGATTTGTACTTTCACTTTTGACACATAAGTATATTTAAAACCAAATACATGTTTTACTTTCACTCAAGTACTATTTTACTGAGTCTCTCACTTTTACTTGAGTCATAAAGGTATCTTTACTTTTACTCAAATATGACAATACGGTACATTTTCCAACACTACAAATTTGTTCCCATTGAAAACGACAGGCTCTGGTCTATCTTGGGTTAGTTTTAGTTGTTGAAATCTTTGGCTATAGTATTTGACATTGGGCGCGTTCAACTGGATCACTTTTCTCAAGTCTTTCAAGGTGTGTTGCATTATGGGGATTAGACATTTCTGACTTGTGCCTACATGTCAACTGCATGGGAGGTTTAGCAATAAGGTGAAAGCAACCGACTCAAGATGAAAGTCGAGGAGTAAAATCAGGGGAGGTCTATCTGCCACAGCCAAAAGTCAGACACTGTGGTGGTTTTCACAGTAAAGCTCAGATGAACATGGCATTGTCAACATAATAAATATACATTTGTCTGTATAAATGTCAAAATAAACTTTACTATTCACCCATATCACACACTCAAACTGGAAACATAACGTGTGTATAATTAATTTGTTAGAGAGAGGTTTCAAATCACATTTCATTTGTATCCCCTGTAGCGTTAAAATGTTGCAAAGTTGCTTCCTGTTTCAGTCATGTACACTGCTCAAAAAAATAAAGGGAAAACTTAAACAACACAATGTAACTCCAAGTCAATCACACTTCTGTGAATCAAACTGTCCACTTAGGAAGCAACACTGATTGAGAATAAATTTCACATGCTGTTGTGCAAATGGAATAGACAACAGGTGGAAATTATAGGCAATTAGCAAGACACCCCCAATAAAGGAGTGGTTCTGCAGGTGGTGACCACAGACCACTTCTCAGTTCCTATGCTTCCTGGCTGATGTTTTGGTCACTTTTGAATGCTGGCGGTGCTCTCACTCTAGTGGTAGCATGAGACGGAGTCTACAACCCACACAAGTGGCTCAGGTAGTGCAGTTCATCCAGGATGGCACATCAATGCGAACTGTGGCAAAAAGGTTTGCTGTGTCTGTCAGCGTAGTGTCCAGAGCATGCAGGCGCTATCAGGAGACAGGCCAGTACATCAGGAGACGTGGAGGAGGCCAACAACCCAGCAGCAGGACCGCTACCTCCGCCTTTGTGCAAGGAGGTGCACTGCCAGCGCCCTGCAAAATGACCTCCAGCAGGCCACAAATGTGCATGTGTCTGCTCAAACGGTCAGAAACAGACTCCATGAGGGTGGTATGAGGGCCCGACGTCCACAGGTGGGGGTTGTGCTTACAGCCCAACACCGTGCAGGACGTTTGGCATTTGCCAGAGAACACCAAGATTGGCAAATTCGCCACTGGCGCCCTGTGCTCTTCACAGATGAAAGCAGGTTCATACTGAGCACATGAGCACATGTGACAGACGTGACAGAGTCTGGAGACGCCGTGGAGAACGTTCTGCTACCTGCAACATCCTCCAGCATGACCGGTTTGGCGATAGGTCAGTCATGGTGTGGGGTGGCATTTCTTTGTGGGGCCGCACAGCCCTCCATGTGCTCGCCAGAGGTAGCCTGACTGCCATTAGGTACCGAGATGAGATCCTCAGACCCCTTGTGAGACCATATGCTGACACAAGCACATTTGTGGCCTGCTGGAGGTCATTTTGCAGGGCTCTGGCAGTGCACCTCCTTGCACTAAGGCGGAGGTACCGGTCCTGCTGATGGGTTGTTGCCCTCCTACGGCCTCCTCCACGTCTCCTGATGTACTGGCCTGTCTCCTGGTAGCGCCTGCATGCTCTGGACACTACGCTGACAGACACAGCAAACCTTTTTGCCACAGTTCGCATTGATGTGCCATCCTGGATGAACTGCACTACCTGAGCCACTTGTGTGGGTTGTAGACTCCGTCTCATGCTACCACTAAAGTGAGATCACCGCCAGCATTCAAAGTGACCAAAACATCAGCCAGGAAGCATAGGAACTGAGAAGTGGTCTGTGGTCACCACCTGCAGAATCACTCCTGTTTTGGGGGGTGTCTTGCTAATTGCCTATAATTTCCACCTTTTGTCTATTCCATTTGCACAACAGCATGTGAAATTTATTGTCAATCAGTGTTGCTTCCTAAGTGGACAGTTTGATTTCACAGAAGTGTGATTGACTTGGAGTTACATTGTGTTGTTTAAGTGTTCCCTTTATTTTTTTGAGCAGTGTATTTGCCCACACTCACATGGGCCAAACAAAAACACCCAAATGATTGACAAATAGTTCCTCCCACAATGGAGGTGGTGGCTGCATGGTGCAGTTGGTGAAAAGCAACTGCAGCGACTTCATAAAAAAACGCATGACCTAAATCACAATTTTTATCATTCACCCAGTCGACATGTAATCGCAAATCAATTTTTATAACCATAATACAACACACTTTGAAAGAAGGTATCGAACCGTGCTCAAAGACTAGACCACAAATAATGATCTGCTCGAACGCGCCCGCTCTCTCGCTTTGCCTGCCAGCAAAACATTGTTGAGCGATTATGAGTTTATGCAACGTGTTTACCTCGGTGTGCTGTGTACAGTAAACACTACACATTGTTACAATGCTTATAAGTGAATTCTTCATTATGGTAAATCAACCAACGTTATTGTCATCGCAACTTTTTTACGAGAACAGGGTTGTAGAAGTGACTCTGAACCGCGTTATGTTGGGATTTTGGAAGGAGATTGAGACGAGGAGAAAACGCTCTGCGAGCTTCAATTGTATTTCTAAAGATGGTAAGCACGCAACTCTATTATTATAAGGACTAGTTTTTAGACAGACCAGCCGTTTCATTGGCCAGTGTTAATTCGGATAGCCGTAGTAACAGCAAATATGTTATTTTTGCTATTACAAATTCAGTTTAGGAAAAAGTACCCAATTGTCATACTTGAGTAAAAGTAAAGATACCTTAATACAGGGGTATTCACTTGGAGGGTCTAGTGTCTGCAGGTTTTTCTTTTCAATTAAGCTCTAGACAAGCAGTGTGGGGAGTTCCTTGCTAATTAGTGACCTCAATGAAATAAGCGAAAACCCGCAAACACTTGGCGCTCCATGGAATGAGTTTGACAGCTGTGCATTAATAGAAAATAAAGTGAAAGTCATTCAAATACTATTTGAGTAAAAGTCCAAAAGTATGTGGTTTTAAATATACTTAAGTATCTAAAGTATATGTATTTGCTCAAATATACTAAAGTACCAAAAGTAAAAAATAATTTAAAAGTCCTTATATTTAAGCAAACCAGATGGCACCATTTTCTTTTTATAATTTACTGATAGCCAGCAGTGCGCTCCAATATTCAGACATAATTTACAAACGAAGCATTTCTCTTTAGTGAGACTGCCAGATAGTAGGGATGACCTGGGATGTTCTGTTGATAAGTCCTTGAATTGGGCAATTTTCCTGTCCTGATAAGCATTCAAATTTAATGGAGTACTTTTAGGTGTCAGGGAATATATATGGCGTAAAAAGTACAGTATTTTCTTTAGGAATGTAGTGAAGTAAAAGTCAAAGTTGTCAAAAATATAAATAATGAAGTACAGATACACCAAAAAACTACGTAAGTTGTACTTTAAAGTATTGTTACTAAAGTACTTTATGCCACTGTACAAGTTCAATTGTGGGGTATTTACAATAAACAGGAACATATCTGAAATACTGAACAAAAATGAAACATTTAAAGTGTTGGTCCCATGTTTCATGAGCTGAACCTAAAGATCCCAGAAATGTTCCATACTCACAAAAAGCGTATTTCTCTCAGATTTTGTGCACAAATGTGTTTACATCCCTGTTAATGAGCATTTCTCATTTGCCACGATAATCCATCCATCTGAGAGGTGTGGCATATCAAGAAGCTGATTAAACAGCATGATCATTACAAAGGCGCACCTTGTGCTGGGGACAAAAAAGCCACTCAAATGTGCAGATTTTCTGGATTTTTTTTCTCATTTTGTCTGTCATAGTTGAAGTGTACCTATGATGAAAATTACAGGCCTCTCTCATCTTTTTAAGTAGGAGAACTTGCACAATTGGTGGCTGACTAAATACTTTTTTGCCCCACTGTATATTGAATTGTTACCTTCACCATATATGGCCTTTTATCAAAACCATGCAGGGGTAACTGAAGTGTTTGTTATAATGTCAGTCTCATGTAGCAAGGGTCTGTCTGAATTCAACAACATGTAAAACTTTTTCCTACCAAATCAACTGCTACAGTTGAAGTCGGAAGTTTACATACACCTTAGCCAAATACATTTAAACTCAGTTTTTCACAGTTCCTGACATTTAAACCTCGTAAAAATTCCCTGTCTTACGTCCGTTAGGATCACCACTTCATTTTAAGAATGTGAAATGTCAGAATAATAGTAGAGAATTATTTATTTCAGCTTTTATTTCTTTCATCACAGTCCCAGTGGGTCAGAAGTTTACATACACTCAATTAGTATTCGGCAGCATTGCCTTTAAATAGTTTTACTTGGGTCAAATGTTCCGGGTAGCGTTCCACAAGCTTCCCACAATAAGTTGGGTGAATTTTGGCCCATTCCTCCTGACAGAGCTGGTGTAACGGAGTCAGGTTTATAGGCCTCCTTGCTTCTACATGCTTTTTCAGTTCTGTCCACACATTTTCTATAGGATTAAGGTCAGGGCTTTGTGATAGCCACTCCAATACCTTGACTTTGTTGTCCTTAAGCCTATTTGCCACAACTTTGGAAGTATGCTTGGGGTCATTGTCCATTTGGAAGACCCATTTGCGACCAAGCTTTAACTTCCTGACTGATGTCTTGTGATGCTGCTTCAATATATCCACATAATTTTCCATCCCCATGATGCCATCTATTTTGTGAAGTGCAACAGTCCCTCCTGCAGCAAAGCACCCCCACAACATGATGTTGCCACCCCCGTGCTTCAAGTTTGGGATGGTGTTCTTCTGCTTGCAAGCCTCCCCCTTTGTCCTCCGAACATAACAATGGTCATTATGGCCAAACAGTTCTATTTTGGTTTCATCAGACCAGAGAACATTTCTCCAAAAAGTACGATCTTTGTCCCCATGTGCAGTTGTAAACCGTAGTCTGGCTTTTTTATGGCGGTTTTGGGGCAATGGCTTCTTCCTTGCTCAGCGGCCTTTCAGGTTATGTCGATATATGACTCGTTTTACTCTGGATATAGATTTCTTTGTACCCGTCTCCTCCAGCATCTTCACAAGGTCCTTTGCTGTTGTTCTGGGATTGATTTGCACTTTTCGCGCCAAAGTACGTTCATCTCTAGGAGACAGAATGCGTCTCCTTCCTGAGCGGTATGACGGCTGCGTGGTCCCATGGTGTTTATACTTGCGTACTATTGCTTGTCCAGATGAATGTGGTACCTTCAGGCATTTGGAAATTGCTCCCAAGGATGGACCAGACTTGTGGAGGTCCCCCCCAAAAAATTCTGAGGTCTTGGCTGATTTCTTTTAATTTGCCCTTGATGTCAAGCAAAGAGGCACGGATTTTGATGGTAGGCCTTGAAATGCATCCACAGGTAAACCTCCAATTGACTCAAATTTTGTCAATTAGCCTATCAGAAACTTCTAAAGCCATGACATAATTCTCTGGAATTTTCCAAGCTGTTTAAATTAAAGGCACAGTCAACTTAGTGTATGTAAGGTTCTGACCCACTGGAATTGTGATACAGTGAAATAATCGGTCTGTTAACAATTGTTGGAAAAATGACTTGTCATGCACAAAGTAGATGTCCTAACCGACTTGCCAAAACTATAGTTTGTTAAAAGGAAATTTGTGGAGTGGTTGAAAAACGAGTTTTCATGACTACATCCTAAGTGTATGTAAACCTCCGACTTCAACTGTTTATCTTAGCCAAATACATTTAAACTCAGTTTTTCACAATTCCTGACATTTAATCCTAGTAAAAATGCCCTCTGGTTATGAAATGTCTTTATATTTAAAGATAAACTTAAAGCACTAATATCTGACATGTAAGTAGGTGTTATTCAATCTGCCACTGTATTCTGCCTCACTGGCTTTGTTTATCCAAGTGAATGAGGTCCTTACCATCCTATTACACCAGTAAGTAGAGTGATTATCATCACTTAACATTGCGCACTGCCATTGGCCTTTCTCTAAGTGGAACCAAATGGCCTTTAATAACCCTCTAAAGCGCTCAGGTCAATGTTCACCCATGGGAAGCAATATCAAACGTGCACACACACACACACACCCTCGACTAGCACACTGACAACAAGGGTCACTGTCCTTATCTGTGAACTAAAAAAGGGGCGGGTTAGTCAGGGTGTTAACCTGGCTAATAACTCATTAGGGCATTTCCTTCGAAAAGGACCCATGAGCACCAACGTGAAGTTCGTAGGAGCTTATAAAATTGTGTGTCATATGAATGCTAAGAGTCTGTATTTTACTGTATTTGCTGGTTTTAAGTATTACACTTTCAAATCACTCTTTGTTGACTGTTGCTGGGTGCTATCGTCCTCCATCAACACCGGCCTGTACCCTACCTGCCCTAAGCTCTCTCCTGGCCCCTTACACCAAGTCTGAATTTGTCCTGCTAGGTGACGTGAACTGGGACATGCTTAAACCAACTGACCAAGTCCTAAAGCAATGGGATTCCCTAAAAATTTCTCTGATTATTACCAATCCCACAAGGTATGACTCCAAACACCCAGAAAAGGCTACTCTTCTTTGTTATCCTCACAGATTATCCTGATCGGTATCAGTGTGGGGTTTTCTGTAATGACCTTAGAGATCACTGTTTTACAGTCTGTGTTCGTAATGGCTGCTCAGTGATATGACCTGTCCTGATTTGTCATAGACTCTTGCTAAAAAACTTCAATGAGCAAGCCTCCCTTAATGAACTGACCTCTGTAAAATGGTATAGAATCAGCTTGATCCCCTCTGTCAAAGACGCTTGGACCTTCGTTTGATGTTTTCAGTGGTATTGTTGACGAACACGCCCCCATAAAGAAAATGAGAATTAAAGATAGGTTCAGCCCCTGGTTCGACAGTGATCTTGCAGAGTTACTCCACCTCAAATTGCATTTGGCTAAAGGCTCGGCACTTGCATTCTCAGGCTGACTGGCTTTCGTTGAGGCAAATGAGAAAAAGGTGCACTCAGGCTGTCCGGAAGGTCAAAGTTAGTTACTTTAAGGGGCATTTCTCTCTCTCTGGGTCTAACCCCAAGAAGTTCTGGAAACCGGTTAAAGACCTGGAGAATAAACCCTTCTCCTCACAGCTACCCACGTCCCTTAAAGTTGATGTTGTGGTTGTTACTGGCAAGATACACATGGCTGAGCTCTTTAATCACCACTTCATTAAGTCAGGATCCCTATTTGATTCAGCCATGCCTCCTTGCCCGTCCAACATTTCCTCATCTCCCACCCCTTCTAATGCGACTATCCCTGATGCTTCTCCCTCTTTTTCCCCTGCTCCTCTACAAAGTCTTTCCCTGCAGGCAGTCACTAAGTCCGAGGTGCAAAAGGAGCTCCTTAAACTTGACCCCCAATAAACATCTGGGTCAGATGTTTTACACCCTTTCTTCTATAAGGTCGCTGCCCCTATCATTGCCAAGCCTATCTCCGACCTTTCTAACCTGTCTTTCCTTTCTGGTGAGGTTCCCATTGCTTGGAAGGCAGCCACGGTTCGTCCGTTATTTAAAGGGGGAGATTAAGCTGATCCTAACTGATATAGGCCTATTTCTATTTTGCCCTGTTAATCAAAAGTGTTGAAAAAACTTGTCAATAATCAATTGACTGACTTTCTTAATGTCTATAGTACTCTCTCTGGTATGCAATCTGGTTTCCACTCAGGTTATGGATGTGTCACTGCAACCTTAAAGGTCCTCAATGATGTCACCATTGCCCTTGATTCTAAGCAACATTGTGCTGCTATTTTGATTGATGTTGCCAAAGCTTTTGATAGGGTAGACCATTCTGTTCTTGTGGGCCGGCTAAGGAGTATTGGTGTTTCTGAGGGGTCTTTGGGCTGGTTTGCTAACTACCTCTCTCAAAGAGTGCAGTGTATAAAATCAGAATCTGCTGTCTCAGCCACTGCCTGTCACCAAGGGAGTACCCCAAGGCTCAATCCTAGGCCTCACGCTCTTATCAATTTACCTCAACCACATAGCTCATGCAGTAGGAAGCTCTCTCATCCATTTATATGCAGATGAAACTCTACTCAGCTGGCCCCTCCCTGGATTTTGTGTTAAATGCTCTACAACAAAGCTTTCTTAGTGTCCATCAAGCTTTCTCTACCCTTGACCTTGTTCTGAAAACCTCCAAAACAAAGCTCATGTGGTTTGGTAAGAAGAATGCCCCTCTCCCCACAGGTGTGATTACTACCTCCTGAGGGTTTAGAGCTTGAGGTAGTCACCTCATACAAGTGGTGTATGGCTAGACTGTACACTGTTCCCTCAGCACATATCAAAGCTGCAGGATAGGCTTTGTTTCCTCTATCGTAATCGCTCCTCTTTCACCCCAGCTGCCAAACTAACCCTAATTCAGATGACCATCCTACCCATGCTAGATTACGGAGACATAATTTATCGATCGCAGGTAAGGGTGCTCTCGAGTGGCTAGATGTTCTTTACCATTTGGCCATCAGATTTGCCACCAATGCTCCTTTATAGGACACATCACTGCACTCTATCCTCTTCTGTAAACTGGTCGTCTCTGTATACCCGTCGCAAGACCCACTGGTTGATGCTTATTTATAAAACCCTCTTAGGCTTCAGTCCCCCTTATCTGAGATATCTACACGCATCCCTTGGTCGCTCCTCTTTTCAGTTCGCTGCAGCTAGCGACTGGAACGAGCTGCAACAAACACTCAAACTGGACAGTTTCATCTCAATCTCTTCATTCAAAGACTCAATCATGGACACTCTTACTGACAGTTGTGGCTGCTTTGCATGATATATTGTTGTCTCTACCTTCTTGCCCTTTGTGCTGTTGTCTGTGCCCAATAATAATGCTTGTACCATGTTGTGTTGCTACCATGTTGTGTTGCTGCCTTGCTATGTTGTTGTTTTAGGTCTCTCTTTATGTAGTGTTGTCTCTTGTCGTGACGTGTGTTTTGTCGATTTTATTTATATTTATATGATTATTTTTTTATCCCAGCCCCCGTCCCTGCAGGAGGCCTTTTGGTAGGCAGTCATTGTAAATATGAATTTGTTCTTAACTGGCTTGTCTCGTTAAATAAAAATAAATACATTGTTGGGAAATAATCATAGAAGGCAAAGTTTAAACCACAGAATCGTCTAGAATGTCATTGTATACTGTAGCGTTCAGATTTCCCTTCACCGGAACTAAGGGGCCTAGCCCAAACCATGAAAAACAGCCCCAGACCATTATTCTTCCTACAGCAAACTTTACAGTTGGCACTGCATTGGGGTAGGTAGTGTTCTCCTGGCATCCGCCAAACCCAGATTTGTCTGTCGGACTGCCAGGTGGTGAAGCGTGATTCATCACTCCAGTGAACGTGTTTCCACTGCTCCAGAGTCCAATGGGGATGAGCTTTACACCACTCCAGCCAACGTTTGGCATTGTGCATGGTGATCACGTGCTGCTGCTTGGCCATGGAAACCCATTTCATGAAGCTACCAATTAACAGTTCTTGTGCTGACGTTGCTTCCATTGGCAGTTTGGAACTTGGTAGTGAGTGTTGCAACTGAAGAGTTTTACGCGCTTCAGCGGTCCCGTTCTGTGAGCTTGTGTGGCCTTCCACTTCGCGGCTGAGCAGTTGTTGCTCCTAGACTTTGCTACTTCACAATAACAGCACATACAGTTGACCAGGGCAGACATTTTATGAAGTGACTTTTTGTAAAGGTGGCATACTATGACGGTGAAGGATGCCACCTTCACTGTCACGTTGAAATTCACTGAGCTCTTAAGGAAGGCTATTATACTGCCAGTGTTTGTCTATGGAGATTACATGGCTGTACGCATATTTTTTTTTTATGTACACCTTTCAGCAACAGGTGTAGCTGAAATAGCCTAATCCACTAATTTGAAGGGGTGCCCACATACTTTTGTATATATAGTGTATCATGGTATGTTTGGAAAGTACAGTATTGTCCAGCACAATACTGTTGAGAGCACAGTACAGTAGTGAGGGAGAGAGCCACTGCCGTATTAAAATCATAGTAGGCCCTGCTACGTCATCCTCCCCTCCAGATCTTTACTTATGACTGAGTCAATATAGTAAATTAACATTGATCCTGTGCAGTACAGCTGCGCATATATTGCCTTTCCATGACCTCAGGGTAGCTACAGGAAGTAGGATCCACTAATGGGAATTTTAGAATGACTGCATGTTGTCATTTTCCCACAGTGGTTATGATTAGGATTGTTGGAGGGTTAGCTGGTTCAAAATCGCTTACAGGAAACTTATTTTAGCGTGAGTTTGGCCTCTTGGCCTATTTGTATAGGGGTAGATCTGGAGCGTGAAGGAGAATCCAAAACAATACAATATGTACTGTTTGTGCATACAGTACAGAGCAGGAATCCTGTCTGTCAGAATGCCACCTGACTACATTATGGGAGACTCCGGGCAAAGTTTATTATACACTGCTAAAAAAAATAAAGGGAACACTTAAACAACACAATGTAACTCCAAGTCAATCACACTTCTGTGAAATCAAACTGTCCACTTAAGAAGCAACACTGATTGAGAATAAATTTCACATGCTATTGTGCAAATGGAATAGACAACAGGTGGAAATTATAGGCAATTAGCAAGACACCCCCAATAAAGGAGTGGTTCTGCAGGTGGTGACCACAGACCACTTCTCAGTTCCTATGCTTCCTGGCTGATGTTTTGGTCACTTTTGAATGCTGGCGGTGCTTTCACTCTAGTGGTAGCATGAGACGGAGTCTACAACCCACACAAGTGGCTCAGGTAGTGCAGCTCATCCAGGATGGCACATCAATGCGAGCTGTGGCAAAAAGGTTTGCTGTGTCTGTCAGCGTAGTGTCCAGAGCACGGAGGCGCTACCAGGAGACAGGCCAGTACATCAGGAGACGTGGAGGAGGCCATAGGAGGGCAACAACCCAGCAGCAGGACCGCTACCTCCGCCTTTGTGCAAGGAGGAGCACTGCCAGAGCCCTGCCAAATGACCTCTCGCATCCCACAACTGTCCCTGAGCATGTTTGCAATATTTTATTTCTGGCACAGAAGGACACGTCGACCAATAGAATAGGTCAACTTTTATACTATGGGGGATAGTAGATTGACATAGGCTAGTGCTTTTGCTGTTCGTTAGGACTACTCATCTTGTTGGCTGACAAAAAGTTGGCTAAATGTGGACAGTTTTTCTGACATCTTCAATGTGCGCCTTGGAATTCGATAAGAGGGATATGCGCAGTTGTGTCCCCGATGTCTGTCTTCACTTGTAGCCTACTTCTTAGCTGAGATGCTTGTGAGAAGGACCCGATCACGTGATGGCATTGGCTAATAAGAATTGAGATCTGAGAGAGCCATGTGAGTGAGAGGTGCTTTGGAGCACGGCAGCCGGCAGAAGGGAATTATAAATGTTATATTCAGCCCAAGAGCACGGATTTTTTTACGAGGCATTACAGCCACACATACCGATGGGTTATTCGATGCCTGGCGAGGATATTATCTTGTGAGAGAATGATGTGTGCAGCCTGCACAAGAAACAAATCAGATCTTATGCCTTTCATGCAACTTTTTACAAATCATCATTAGTCGAATCATGTTGCCTTTGAATGTATTCAAAATCGAAATATATAGCCAACTTTTGTATCCCAACTAAAGTTGCATAAAAAACTAAAAATTAAGTATATAGGAGGACCTGATTCTTTGTAAACCGCTCAACACAGAATATGGGCATTTGCACACTTCCTTAGAAATCGTTAGGAGAAAATATCATTTTATTCAGCTATGTTCAGTTGTATTCTTTATACTATAAAAAAATGGTTTAGATCAGTGGTTCCAAAACCTTTTATAGTCCCGGACCCCTTCAAACATTAAACCTCCAGCTGCGTACCCCCACTAGCACCAGGGTCAGCGCACTCTCAAATGTTGTTTTTTGCCATCATTGTAAGCCTGCCACACACGCACTATACGATACATTTATTAAATATAAGAATCAGTGTGAGTTTTTGTCACAACCTGGCTTGTGGGAAGTGACAAGGAGCCCTTATAGGACCAGGGCACAAATAATAATATAATCAATAATTTTGCTCTTTATTTAGCCATCTTACATAGGTACGTGGTTGCAAAAGGCATCAGTGTCTTAACAGCGCGATTTGCCAAGGCAGGATACTCTGAGCGCCACTCTATCCAGAAATCTGGCGGTGGCATTTGATTAAATTCAATTTTCACAAAACTGCTTGTTGCAATTTCGAAGAGGCTCTCTTGTTCAGATATCGGTAAGTGGACTGTAGGCAGGGCATGAAAGGGATAACGAATCCAGTTGTTTGTGTGGTTCGTTTCGGGAAAGTACCTGCGTAATTGCGCACCCAAGTCACTCAGGTGCTTCGCTATATCACGTTTGACATTGTCCGTAAGCTTGAGTTCATTTGCACACAAAAAATCATACAATGATGGAAAGACCTGTGTGTTGTCCAGACAGGGAAGAGCTCCTACTTTTTAATCAAAGCCTCAATTATGTCCCGCACATGGAATATAGTTGCGGAGAGTCCCTGTAATCCTAGATTCAGATCATTCAGGCGAGGAGGAAAAAAGATAGGCCAGTCGTGTGAGAAACTCGTCATCATGCAAGCGAAAGAAAATTATGATCAGTAAAGAAAACTTTAAGCTTGTCTCTCAATTTTAAAAAAAATTGTCAATACTTTGCCCCTTGATAACCAGCGCACTTCTGTATGTTGTAAAAGCTTTACATGTTCGCTGCCCATATCATTGCATAATGCAGAAAATACACGAGCGTTCAGAGGCCTTGCTTTAACAAAGTTAACCATTTTCACTGTAGTGTCAGGCATTCCCTTGGCAGCAAGAGCCTCTCGGTGGATGCTGCAGTGTACCCAAGTAGCGTCAGGAGCAACTGCTTGCACACGCGTTACCACTCCACTATGTCTCCCTGTCATGGCTTTTGCGCCATCAGTACAGATCCCAACACATCTTGACCACCAAAGTCCATTTGATGTCACAAAGCTGTTCAATACTTAAAAAATATAATCTCCTGTTGTCCTGGTTTCCAGTGGTTTGCAGAAGAGGGTGTCTTCATTAATTGACCCCCCATAAACTTAACGAACATGTGCCAGGCCTGCCACCTCTGACTCATCCAGCTGTAACGCATATAATTCAATGGCTTGTATTCGAAGCAGTAACTGTTTCAAAACATCTCCTGCCATGTCACTGATGCATCGTGAAACAGTGTTGTTTTCTGAAGTCATTGTATAGTTTTTGTGGGCCTTTTCCCCCAGCATTGTCCCAGCCACATCCGCGGCAGCAGGAAGAATTAAATCCTCCACAATAGTATGGGGCTTGCCTGTCCTTGCCACTCGGTAGCTCGCCATATAAGATGCTTCTAGCCCCTTCTTATTAATGGGATCTATTGCTTTTATACATGTTTTACTACTCGAACGTCGTATTAATTCCCACTCAAACTCCCGTGGCTTATTTTTCAAATTGGCAGGATTCTAAATGTCTGCACAAGAGTGAAGGTTTCATCGAGTTGTGAGTATTTTTGCACATATAACACACTGGCTGAGGAAAGGCACTACTCCCAATATAAGTGAACCCCAAATCAATGTAGTTCTCATCATATTTGCTCCTCTTCGATGGTCCAACGTCCCTGTGCTGTTCGGTAAGGGGGCAGTAGCTCTTCGGGTGCATCAGATTCACAACTGTCAGTGTCCATGCTAGCTGTGCTAGCAACAAATGTAGAATTACTGATGCTAGCATTGGATGTGCTCGTGGAAGCAGAACAACTTGTCTTTGACAGGTGCAGGTGTAGTACTGCTGGTAGTAGCAGTATTACCAGTAGAGCTGGTATGTGTCTCTAAGGACGCGGGCCTTACTTTTTGAAATAATTCATACATTTCCGAGCAAACTGAATGAGCAGCAGCTACGTTTGGCCACATACGGACCATAAGTGGAATTCCAGCGAGAGAGTAGTGGTTCATGTGATTGGATGTTAATTATTTGACTAGGCTACCTGTATTTGAAATTGTCTTGTTAATTCCCTGAACACTAGATGGTTACATTTTATTTGGGGCGGTGAAACGAGGCTACTCAAGCGAGAGAGAAAAACATCACCCAAATGTAAAGCCACGTTGGAAAATCTAAATGGACTGTTTGAAAATGTGAATCACATTTTTCTTTGGTGTACCCCCATTTTATAGTCATTGCGTATACCCCTGGGGTTAGGTGCCCCAGTTTGGGAATAAAGGGCTATATTAAATGGGTTTTATCAACTTTTTTCAAATGTAGATGTTCCAAAGGTCTGCATCAGGCTATGTGTGGAAGCCGGGAGATGAATTAATCTTAATGTTCATTAATTCATTAACGGTCAATTACCGAGAGACCGGCAGTTATTTGCGTGACAATCCCCAGCTGACAAAATCTCATGACCACCACAACCCTAATTTACATTACGTTTGATTCATGTAGCAGACGCTCTTCTCCAGAGCGACTGACAGTTAGTGCATTCATCTTGAAATAGCTAGGTGAGACAGCTGTATCATGTATCACAATTGTATCATGTGCGTTTTCCCTCAACAAGGTATTTATCAGCAAAGTCAATGCAAGTGGGAAAAGAGAAGTGCCTTTTTTTGGGAGGGGTGGCTGGGGGCTCCGTGAAGGTTATTTAAGATACTCTTCAAAGAGGTAGGCTTTCAGAAGTTTTCAAAAGATGGGCAGGGACCCCGCTGTCCTGACTTTAGGGGAAGCTTGCCTTATTCCACTATTGGACAGAGGGCCAAGAGACCTAAGGGGGCGGAACAGAGTTCTCGAGTTGGAATGTAGGGTTTGAGCATAGCCTGGAGGTATGGAGGTGCAGTTCCCGTTGCTGCTCCGTAGGCAACCACCAGGGTCTTGAAGATGATTCAAGGTTTGACTGGAAGCCAGTGGAGTGTGTGGAGGAGCGAGGTGACATGGTGGAACTTAGGAATGTTATCATTTAGAAATTGTACTATTCCATTATCAGGCCAAGTAGCAATGGGTTTGAGGTTAAAAACTGCCGACTAAGTACTTTATAAAAAACCCATGCTTTGCTTTACGCAGCTCACCTCTCTATAGATTCTTTAAAATATATTTTCATTGTAGCTGGAGGACTGCTAATTCCCCCTTTGGGGTGTTTGTATAAGCCTGATATTACGAGATAATATTCACACTTCTTTCCTTGGTGAGATCTGACTGTACACGTTAGGACCGAGTTGTTTTTCCTGACCATATGACCTGACTATTAAAAACTCTCGGGTCCCAGTTAGGTCATGTTGTCAATACAATCTCGAAGCACTGTGCATTCTATACACAGTAGTTGTTAGACAACTTCTCTTGGTTATAGATGTGCCAGACCAGTGAGCAGTGTGTGGAAAAAGCTCCTGTGTTTTCTAACCTGTGTCACACTGCCAGGTCAGGTCACATACTGTCCGGCAACAGTAATTGGTTTGGGTTTTCAGCGTGGTAGGTGAGTCAGCTGTTCAAGCCAGTGATTCAAGGCAGTGCTTAGTTAGCCACCGGCTTAAGAGGCTTATGCAAATTGGGTTTGCTCTATAATCATCAGCTCCTAATACTGACGTATCTTAAAGAGGAAGAGCCGGCCGCAGATGGCCGAGGCCCGGTCGCAGATGGCCGAGGCCCGGTCGCAGATGGCCGAGGCCCGGCCGCAGATGGCCGAGGCCCGGCCGCAGATGGCCGAGGCCCGGCCGCAGATGGCCGAGGCCCGGCCGCAGATGGCCGAGGCCCGGCCGCAGATGGCCGAGGCCCGGCCGCAGATGGCCGAGGCCCGGCCGCAGATGGCCGAGGCCCGGCCGCAGATGGCCGAGGCCCGGCCGCAGATGGCCGAGGCCCGGCCGCAGATGGCCGAGGCCCGGCCGCAGATGGCCGAGGCCCGGCAATGTACACATGACACTGTAGTTCACTTTCCTCGCATTGACAGTTTCTTGCTGACCAGATTTTTTGTTTTTAGGCGTTATGCCATGTGAAGGCAGAGCAACTTTGGGTCCGTTGGCATGTCAGTCGTTGTGCCAGTGAACTTCCACTTACCCAGTGTTTCATCAACGTATTTAATATTTTTATTGGAGTGAATCAGTTTGGTTTATTCCGTCATGTCATACGCCCATAGCGTCACAGTGATAAAACAGATTAAGCCCAAGACCTTATGATTATGACGGGCTGTAAACCTGGAGTCACCCGTCCCATCTCTCTGCTATCACTAATCGGACAGAGTCCACATGTGTCGAAAGAATAACCCCTTCTGTGGATATACTGTCGCTAATATACTGGAGAATATACAAGGAATACCGCCGTTGTCATTGTTTAGCATTTCCAGTACTGGAATGTTTCCAAAGATCCATTATTCTTTATGTCGACAATAATATGTGTTAATATGACTAAATATAGAACCAATGGTTATGCTTGACCGAGTGTGTGTAAGTTGGCTGACTGTCCATGTCACAACACTAAAAGGTACAACACACATGCCTATAGGGCAGGGATCATCAACTAGATTCTTGAGAGGATGGTCAGGGGGCCCGGAACATATTTCCAAATCATTTTAAACTGCAAATTGACTGCAAGAAGCTCAAACAGATATAACATTTGACTAAAACAATGATTTCGTACCTTGCTTACATTTCTATACGATCACATATCACTCTGTTATGCATGGGATTCCTTTGAATAAATTAAACACAGGTTCAGGGGGGGGGTCAACTTGGGGGGCCAAATAAAATCACATGCGAGCCAAATTCGGCCCTAGGGCCACCAGTTGGGGTACACTGCTGCAGTGTGTATGAGGAGCAGCTCATATTATGAGTGATCATTTTTCAAGTGTTGTTCGTGCTGCCCTCTATCATTTTCATAATCAAAAAGTGGCTTTCGTCATGATGCAGGTTAGGCTGTAGACCTAGACGTTTATGACAGTACCAGTCAAATGTTTGGACACCTACTCATTCAAGGGTTTTTCTTTTCTTTTTACTTTTTTTCTACATTTGTAGAATAATATTGAAGACATCAAAACTATGAAATATCACAAATCAAAATATATTTTATTTTAGATTCTTCAAAGTAGCAACCTTTTGCCTTGATGACAGCTTTGCACACTCTTGGCATTCTCTCAACCAGCTTCACCTGTAATGCTTCGCCAACAGTCTTGAAGGAGTTCCCACATATGCTGAGCACTTGTCGGCTGCTTTTCCTTCGCTCTGTGGTCCAACTCATCCCAAACCATCTCAAGTTGAGATCGGGTGATTTGTGGAGACCAGGTCATCTGATGCAGCACTCCATCACTCTCCTTTTTGGTCAAATAACCCTTACACAGCCTGGAGGTGTGTTGGGTCCTTGTCCTGTTAAAAAACAAATGATAGTCCCACTAAGCGCAAACCAGATGGCTGCAGAATGCTGTGGTAGCCATGCTGGTTAAGTGTGCCTTGAATTCAAAATAAATCACAGACAGTGTCACCAGCAAAGCACCATCACACCACCACCTCCATGCTTCACGGTGGGAACCACACATGCCGAGATCATCCGTTCACCTGCTCTGCGTCTCACAAAGACACAGCGGTTGGAACTAAAAATCTCAAATTTGGACTGATCAGACCAAAGGACAGATTTTCACCGGTCTGATGTCCATTGCTCGTGTTTCTTGGCCCAAGCAAGTCGACCATGGAGGCCTGATTCACACAGTCTCCTCTGAACAGTTGATGTTGAGATGTCTGTTACTTGAACTTTGCAAAGCAACTTATCCTCTGCAGCAGAGGTAACTCTGGGTCTTCTATTCCTGTGGCAGTCCTCATGAGAACCAGTTTCATCATAGCGCTTGATGGTTTTTGCAACTGCACTTGAAGAAACTTTCAAAGTTCTTGAAATGTTCCTTTATTGATTGACCTTCATGTCTTAAAGTAATGAGGGACTGTCATTTCTCTTTGCTTATTTGAGCTGTTATTGTCATAATATGGACTTGGTCTTTTACCAAATAGAGCTATCTTCTGTATACCACCCCTACCTTGTCACAACACAACTGATTGGCTCAAACGCATTAAGAAGGAAAGAAATTCCACAAATTAACTTTTAAGAAGGCACAACTGTTAATTGAAATGCATTCCAGGTGACTACCTCATGAGAGAATGCCAAGTGTGCAAAGCTGTCAAAGGCAAAGGGTGTCTACTTTGAAGAATCTCAAACGTAAAATATATTTTGATTTGTTTAACACTTTTTTGTTTACTACATGATTTCATGTGTTATTTCATAGTTTTGATGTCTTCACTATTATTCTACAATGTAGAAAATAAAGAAACCCATGAATGGAGTAGGTGTGTCCAAACTTTTGACTGGTACTGAATGTCAACGTTAGATGGTTACTGTATATGACTATGAGGTAGATCATTAACGTCACCTTGTGGCTGGTCTGAACCCTCCACTCCCTTGAACAAAGCCATAACGACTCTGATACTGTCACCCTAATCCCAGTGTGGCACAGTCACATGAGATGTTTACTGGCATACGGTGATGCAAGCTGTAGTGCCCACAGCCTGTTAATAGGAAAGTCAACAAAACAGGAAGGCTCATTCCAAGCATTCACATGGTCCCCAAGACATAATGTTCCTTGATTTCATTCATGCAACCACTGGGAAATATGACCCTAATATGACCCCATTCAAGTAAATTTAACCTCAGGTTATTTTTGCCTTTTTTGATATCAAATCTATTGTTGAATTCTAAATCCTGACCGCAGGTCAATCTGTCCTTTGTGTAATTGCTGTGCTATTATGGGGTACTTAACTGTTGTTCTGTGTTGTTTCTTAATGTTTACAGCAGACCACCATTTTCTCCTGGTGTCAGAGATAGTTGGTGCCAGAGAGACTGAAGAGGAAGACCAAACAAACAAAGATGGTGGAAGGAAGCATAAAGTTCTGTTATATCCGTATGCATTTACAGGTAGGGGAGGGATACATCATCTGGCATGGGATGGTTTGTGGAGGCAGACATCTTTTGTTTTGTTTAATCTACCCTAACAAGCCATGAATTCGTTGGAACGGTAGTACCCTTCTTGACTTTTCAGTCTGTCTTTGCTCGCTCTCTCTTTTTGTAAATATAGTGTCCTACACGGAGAGGACCAAACATCACTGCTGGCGGTGTAAAGACATCATCTTCCATTGCTTAGACGAGGCACAGCGTCAACAGTGGGTCCAGACGATCAACAACCAGCTCTCACTACTCAGTATGTCCTTTTCAATGCAGACTGTTACGAGTCTCTTTGGCCCTGCAGTCTAGGGGGGGATGGAAACAAGACCCGTAACATAACTCATGCAAATTATAACAGTGAAAACAAAAAAACACAGACAACTTAAATTTACCGTCAAACTCAAATGGTTTATTGTTTAAACACACGGTAATGGGGTGGAGAGGGGCTGAGCTGGACCCAAGGAAATAAATAATAAATATCCAAAAACACCCCTAAGCTAGACTTACCTGCTTCAATAACCGCTAGCTAACTAACCAATAAAATACAGTGGGAGGTCCACCCAGTTCTAACTAGGGTACTTAGACAAAGTATTCCTACGGGTAATGTAGGCCCATGGGCAACTTGTCTTGTTACCCCCTTTTCCCACCATCAAACAAACAGTCAAACACCATAACAAAACATACTCACATTAATACACTGTTTAGCATCTTACCAAGAAGTACCTTACCAATGCTTTTTGCTCATCCAGCCTTCAGTCTCCCAACAATTTATTCTGGAGAACGTTAAGAGAATCAGTCAGAGGATGTCAGTTTGATAACGGAGCATTTCTGTAAAGTTTTGTTGGTTAATGAAACTTCATGAAGTTGTCAGACAGTCACACTCTACCGTCCATTAAACTAAATGTTGAGTCCTCCATTTTTAATGACCAAACAGGCTCTCCTTCACTTTGCAGGCATCCGACCGAAACGCTTGCTAGTGTACATCAATCCCTACAGTGGAAAACAACGCGGGAAGTGGATTTACGAGCAGAGAGTAGCCCCACTCTTCTCCCGAGCCTCCATCTCCACCGACGTGATCGGTGAGTTCCTGTCAGAGGGCCTAAATTAACATTTAAATAAAAAATGAGCTTTTATGGCCCGGCAAATATTTATTTGTTGACTTGGCAAACAGCCTATACCCGCCAACCACTCCCAAGAATATGGTTTTATTTATAGCACCATCCATCAATGGAACACTGTAATGGAAGCTGTGATAGTCGATAAACATGGGAATCCATTCCAAACACATCTATGATTCATGGGATGCTTTGGGAAGACCATGGATCGTCTAGGGCAGGGGTACTCAACTCTTACCCTACAAGGTCCAGAGCCTGTTGATTTTCTATTCTACCTGATAATTAATTGCACCCACCTGGTGTGCCAGGTCTAAATCTGAACCCCGATTAGAGGGGACAAATGAAAACGAGTATTGGAGTTGGCTTCAAGGGCCAGAGTTGAGTTTGAGGGGTCTAGGGTATTGGCAGGGGGAGGCATCACATAGACAATTCATGATCTTCCCAAGCTAAGGCAGGGATGGGCAACTCCAGTCCTCGGGGGCCGGAATGGTGTTTCACTTTTTCCCCATCGCTAGCAAACACAGCTGACTTTTAAAACTTATTGCATTCTAAACTGAAGATCCTGATTAGTTGATTATTGGAGTCAGGTGTGTTAGCTGGGGCTGGAGCAAAAGTGTGAGACCAATCAGGTCCCCCAGGACTGGAGTTGCCGATCCCTAGTCGAGGGTATTCGCTCGCGGCCATAGGACTGTCATGGGTTTAAGGCTGGACCCAGACCCATAGCTTGAGGTGTTTTAATTGGTGTTGGCCTTTCACCATTTGTTGGAACCCCTTTTTGGTCAAAAACATATTTTTTTCCCCCTTTTAGACAATGGGAAGATCAATACTGGATGCAGGATTCTTGGCTTAACTATTTTTTGGTTGTGTGTGCAACGTCTTGACAAGCTCGTGAGGTATTCGTCATGGGTTTTTAATAGTGACAATGTAACTTGTTTCCATAGTTACGGAGAGTGCCAATCACGCCAGGGATCACTTGAAGACGGAGGTAGATCTGAAGCAATGTGACGGGTGCGTTTTAGACACGGCAGGAAGACACTTCAATCACCGGGCATAGACTTTATCATCTCAGTCAGAAATGACTTTGTTGGTGCAAAAGACTAAGTGAAGATTTCAGTACAAAACAGTTAATGTTCAACCACAATGCATTCATGTCTGAGGGAAGAAGACTGCTGAGAACAAAGTGGACATTCATAGCAGTATCAATACAACAGCAGAATTAACATGAAAGCTTAGGGGGGGTAGAGTGTCTGTGGGTTTTCACGCCTCCATTGTACTTGATTAACCCTAGGATGCATTGTAAACATGGCGCCCCAAGAATGCATTTGCCAGGTCAAAATGACCCGATAATGTAATATCTGTGTTTTATTTATATGGGTCAAAAATATTATCCTTTTTTGTGGAACATAGTAATTTTGAGTGATGATTTGGACCTTTCAATAATTATTTTATTGTTAGAAATGTTTTTAGTCGCTTTTCAACAGCTCCATTTCAACGATAACATATTCTGAAATTCCATAATGGCTATTGGAAAATATTAGCATCTTTTTCTTACAATCAATCAAACCTTTTTAGTGTGAAGAACAAAATAAAACCACCTTAAGCGTGTTTTATAATATTTCCAAACATTTATTTCAAAATCCAAAGTTCATCAATATAAACGACAACACTAACAATTGTGAAATATAGAAAGCACGAACACTGAAAGGGAACAACGTGTGCATGTGTGTGATGCTTACTTATAGTGTCGTGGTCCATGCATTTGTTTACAAACCACAAGCATGTGACTGTGCTCTTTGCAGACGCATGTGTTGCACTGAAAACACCAGCAGCTGACTTTTCTATCCTTTACACTTGGACACAGCTGGCACCTCTTCTTCTTTTAGCCCTGGCTGCTCTGAGTGGTGGTGGCATGGCTCTCTTTCATCACCCCACGTCTTTCCATTGCCTCGGTTCTTCTGTGGAGATTGGAGAACCTTCCAGAAGGACAACCATGTCTGCAGCACTCCAACAATCCGGCCTTTTATGGTAGTGGTCAGACGGAAGCCTCTCCTCAGTAAAAGGCACATGACAGCCCGCTTGGAGTTTGCCAAAAGGCACCCGAAGGACTCTCAGACCATGATAAACAAGATTCTCTGGTGTGATGAAACCAAGATTGAACTCTTTGGATGGAATGCTAAGCGTCACGTCTGGAGGACAGCTGCTCATCCACTGTGACGCAGTCGCTGGGGATGAACCTTCCTCTACAGTTTTGCTATGAAAAGGTCCCTCACATACTGGAAAGCTGCCAGGTGATCCGTTGCCTCTCTGAACACTCTGGTCCTCTTGTCATCAAGCCTCCGGTAGCGACGGATATCTTCCGACCGACATGGTGGTCTTATACATTGGATTCTGCAGGTGGATCCAAAAATAGCTCCCGTGTGGAGACATCCCACCTTTTCCTCCATGCCGGCGAAGAGGGTTAAACCAATAAAGGCCTTTAGGTCCTCTGTTGACCTCTCTCCACTCTGTCCCTTTTGCTGTCGCTATTCTCCGTCCTTCTAAATTTGTACACTTTAGGACCTCCTCAATGATGTTGTCACTAATGAACAGCTCACAGGCAACTTTTGGTGACGCAACTGTTTTCCCCGGCACAGGCCCTGGGCAGCTGCTCAGGATGTTATGGCTTCTGGTCCTGACTTTAGTGGGAGGGCAGGGGTGTTCACTCCAGTTAAGACCCCTTTTTACTCACTTCTCCTCAGAGGAATCCTCCCCATCTGTAGAATCATCTAGGACAGCTGGACTTCCAGGTGCATCCACAACTCCAACTAGACCCACAGGCACATAGTCTGTGTCATCTGAATTGGATAGCTCCGATTCTGAGTCAGAGGCACCAATGGCTTCCTCATCCAGCATCTGTAAAACCATTTTGGTTGTATATCTGGCAACATAATTATGAGCCTCCTTATGAAACTCCTTTTACTCAAAGAGTTAAAAAGGAGAAATGAAAAAAGGTGATTAATGAACATTTTAAAAACAAGATATTTAATGAATTATTAATTGCTTAGATTTTATTGTTGTAGCAAAAAGAAAGGTTAGTTTGACGAGTGCAATGCAGTGAATTCCATAGGAAATACATACGGGTCATATTTGACCCACATATGAAAACTTGAGGTAGTGATGCAAAAACTCTTACTTAAAAAAATTCTAAAATAAACTAGGATGTTAGAACATTAAAGACACATTATTTCAGGAATTCCTGGAATATTAGATGATGACATTTTTGGGGGAATCGGTACAGCAAAAACAACAACATTAGGCTGGGTCATTTTGACCCGACATATGAATCCTAGGATTAATCAATTATGGTCACTGATTTAGTTAGGAAATTCCCTCAGCTGGTTGTCTAGGTCTTAATTGGACACACATTGAAAGGAAATAGCAAAAACCAACAGACCCTAAGGCTGGTCTCAATTGAGTGTTTTCATATATCGTGTGTGTGTCCCTGTTCAGGGTGGTGTGTGTGGGAGGGGACGGGATGTTCAGCGAGGTTGTCCACGGCCTGGTCTCTAGGACCCAGAGTGATTCCAGAGTGGACCAGAACCAACCGAACCAGGACCTGGTTCCATGTGCGCTCCGCATCGGAATCATCCCTGCAGGTAAGAGGGGAGGAGAGAAGCAAAGGAGAGGAAAGAATGGGAGAAGTTAAGTTATGGTAAGGTAAAGGCCATGGCTATGATTGACTCCCACGGTGGCTAACCTTAGTTCCCATGTTCTGTTATCTGGCTGTTGCTGAGTTACGAGTAGGAATCCCTATAGCAACAGGGCTTGTGGTCCCACAGGTGGTTCTGAAGAGTCTATCACTCAAAACTCAATTAGAGGGGGCCTGTGGTGCTGCGTGACCAAAAAAAAATCATCATACATTTCACCACCGTGAAATCCATTACTTCACAAGACCTAAGGTTGAAGATGGAGGAGGAGAATCATATCACAGCTGGTTAGGCCTATAGCTTCAGTGATTCTGTAGGTTTAATGCTGCTACTTAGCATTGAGTGCCTGCTGCTGCTGGGGTCCAGAATTACAGTCTTTTTCCAGTCAGTCAGATGAAGATGAAATGATTACTATAAGCCAGTTGACACTATATATCTAGAGAAAAGGACTCACAGTATCAACGTTTTTTGTTGTGCATTTGCCTTGGTTGGCGTCCCACTGACAGGTTTCATGAGGTCAAGTGTTGCCCTTTTATGCTGCCAAAGCTTAGCCTGTATAAACATTTTAAATGTTACCTATCAATCAATCAAAATATAATTTTGAGGCTGATAAGTGATAGTGATAACCAACTGTCATGGTGTAGTGCGGTTCCATATACCAGGAGAAATAATAACTCAAAGTAATAACGATGTATTAATCAGACGTGGTAAGATGGCAAACAGAACCTCTCGGTATCAAATAGACGTTCACTGAATAGTATGAGTGTTTAAAAAGGTCAACACAGCACTCATACAGCCTTGGTTAGCGTATCCAAGTCCACGGTTTTATCAGGTAACACCTAGAAACCTAGTGGCTGTGTGTAGCTCAACACATTCACATTGTCTTATCCCATATTTTCTCGGTGCTATGTTCAGGCTAACGACTGAACCTTGACTGATGTTCTGTTAGGTAGGCAGACCGAGCTAGTGAGAGAAGCTTTGGAGTGATTTGAATGAGGAAGTGAGTCAAAACTGCAGAAAATATCCCCTAGATAAAAATCTGGAAATTCAGAGGGATATTTTTAGCTGCGAGAGTAGCTAGTTTCCTCTCTTCTGTGAATATTTTGACTGGGTGTTAAGATTTGTTGTTTGAAAATGACTGCGTCGAAACAATGACTGGTAAATGATCCAAGATGATCCAGGAACAGCTCAGTTAATCCCTACCATTGTGACAATGAGTCGTCATAATGCTGTATTAAATGTACAAGATCTTAGGGGCATTGGCAAACACAATGTAAGTGATTTAATTGATGTACCCCTAATTGCGCTGAATATATCTGTTTATCCTACAGCTATTGTAAGCAGTAATCATGAGCCTATAAACCAGAATTACACTGTTAGCACTGAGGCGGTGTGCAATAGTAGGAAGCTCACCCTGCACTATCAGCTCCAATGTAAATAACATGAGTAAGTCTACCTCTGAGAAGCTTCCCAGTAAAGCATTAAAAACAATCAAGCAACCCAGAAAAGTGCTAAAAATAGCCCATATTAACATATGTAGCCTAAGAAACAAGGTCCAGGAAGTCAATAACTTGCTTGTAACAGATGACATTCATATTCTGACTATCTCTGAAACCCACTTAGATAATACCTTTTGATGATACAGTGGTAGCAATACATGGTTAGAACATCTACCGAAAAGACAGAAATGCCAACAGAGGCGGTGTTGCGGTCTATATTCAGAACCACATTCCTGTAAAGCTTAGAGACGATCTAATGTTAAATACTGTTGAAGTAATATGGCTACAGGTTCATCTGCTTCACCTAAAACCCATTCTTGCGGGAAGCTGCTATAGACCACCAAGTGCTAACAGTCAGTATCTGGATAATATGTGTGAAATGCTTGATAATGTATGTGATACATTCACAAACGCTTGGATTGCTTTCGCTGTAAAGCATATTTTCAAAGTCTGACATGATAGGTGGATTAACAACAAGCTAAGCTGTGTTTTGGTATATTTCAATTGTGATTTCATGATTATAAATATTTTTAGTATTTTTTGGGAATTTGGCGCTCTGCAGTTTAGCGGTTGTTGTTGATAAATGATCCCGGTAACGGGATCCGTGCGTCAAGAAGTTAATGACTTTTTCGTTGGCAAGATAAGCAAACTTAGAGATGACATGCCAGCAACAAACGCTGACACTACACATCCAAGTATATCGGACCAAATTATGAAAGACAAGAATTGTAATTTTGAATTCCCTAAAGTCAGTGTGGAAGAGGTGAAAAAATTATTGTTGTCTATCAACAATGACAAGCCACCGGGGTCTGACAATCTGGATGGAAAATGACTGAGGATAATAGCAGATGATATTGCCATTCCTATTTGCCACATCTTCAACTTAAACCTAATAGAGAGAGTGTGCCCTCAGGCCTGGAGGGAAGTTAGTCATTCCGCTACCAAAGAATAGTAAAACCCCCTTTTACAGGCTCAAATAGCCGACCAATCAGCCTATTACCAACACTTAGTAAACTTCTGGAATTTTGGGGGGACGAGATACAATGCTATTTCACAGGAAACAAATTGACAACAGAATTTCAGCATGCATATAGGGAAGGACACTCAACAAGCACAGCACTTAAACCCAACGGCTGAGAGAAATTAATGATAAAAAGATTGGGGGGGGGGGGGCTGTCTTGTTAGACTTCAGTTCAGCTTTTGACATTATTGATCATAGTCTGCTGCTGGAAAAACGTATGTGTTATGGCTTTACACCCGCTGCTATAATGTGGATAAAGAGTTACTTGTCTAACAGAACACAGAGGGTGTTCTTTAATGGAAGCCTCTCAAATATAATCCAGTTAGAATCAGGAATTCCCCAGGGTAGCTGTTTAGGCCCCTTGTTTTTTTTCAATTTTTACTAACGACATGCCACTGACTTTGAGTAAAGCCAGAGTGTCTATGTATGCGGATGACTCAACACTATACACGTCAGCTACTACAGCGACTGAAATGACTTCAACACTCAACAAAGAGCTGCAGTTAGTTTCAGAGTGGGTGGCAAGGAATAAGTTAGCCCTAAATATTTCTAAAACTAAAAGCATTGTATTTGGAGCAAAACACTCACTAAACCCTAAACCTCAACTAAATCTTGTAATAAATAATATGGAAATTGAGCAAGTTGAGATGACTAAACTGTTTGGAGTAACACTAGATTGAAAACTGTCATGGTCAAAACATATTGATGCAGTAGTAGCTAAGATGGGGAGAAGTCTGTCTATAATAAAGCAATGCTCTGCCTTAACAACACTATCAACAAGGCAGGTCCTACAGGCCCTAGTTTTGTCACACCTTGACTACTGTTCAATCGTGTGGTCAGGTACCACAAAAAAAGGACTTGACTCAGAGCAATTGGCTCAGAAGGGGGCAGCACGGCTGGCCCTTGGATGTACACAGAGAGCTAATATTAATAATATGCATGTCAATCTCTCCTGGCTGAAAGTGGAGGAGAGATTGATTTCATCACTACTTTTATTTATGAGAGGTATTGACATGTTGAATGCACCGAGCTGTCTGTCTAAACTACTGGCACACAGCTCAGACACCCATGCATACCCCACAAGACATGCGGGGACAAGAGGTCTCTTCAAAGTCCCCCAGAACATGGGAGGCACACAGTACTACATAAAGCCATGACTACATGGAACTCTATTCCACATCAAGTAACTGACGCAAGCAGTACAATTTGATTTTTAAAAACGATTTAAAAAAAACACCTTATGGAACAGCGGGGACTGTGAAGCAACACAATGTGTCACAGACACACACACACACACACACACACACACAATAACATACGCACTATACATACACATGGATTTAGTACTGTAGATATGTGGTAGTGGTGGAGTAGGGGCCTGAGGGCACACAGTGTGTTGTAAAATCTGTGAATGTATTGTAATGTTTTTAAAATTTTGCTGGACCCCAGGAAGAGTAGGGCTAACTAATGGGGATCCATAATAAATACATGCTTGGCTCACACAGTCACACACCCAAGACAGCCAGGCTTCCTTCACACACACATCTTCAATCTTCACTTGAGTAAGAAATATGGAAGTGTAAACCAGTCTGTAGCACGACAGTACGTTTTCATTTCAATTCAATAACTTTTCAAAAAGTATTGGAGAAGCAAACCAGTCAGCCCATGGCACCCTTTTACTCTCTGCTGTGTCATTGTCCGAATCTTGATAAGAGCAATCTGAAAGAGAGGAGTGTGATTACTAAGCAATGAGTCCATCTGTAAACGGCAGGGCTGATTTCCCAGGCTCTCTGTTCTGTCACGGTTCCCCGAGTCAGCTGAAAACATCTAGCATGCATCCCGAACAGCACCCTATTCCCTATATAGTGCAATACTTTTGATCAGAGCCTATTAGGGAATAGGGTGCCATTTGGGAAGCATACCTAGCATCAGTCTGCAGTCTAGCTGTGGAGCTGGAAATAGGAAATAAGTCTGTCTCCTCACCGGTCTGTCTTGGTGTCGTTGGTTCGTCTCAACAGATCGTGAATTATCTAACTGTGACAGATATGCCTGAAATTACTGTCCCCAGGCTGAACGGTAGCGCACGGTCGATAGAGACCTATTACCATAATATAATATCAAATCAGAGATTTTGAAGTCAAACGGAACATTTCTCTCAAGTGCCAGGAAGGGTTTGCGCCTCGCTTTCCCCTCATTTCCTGTGTAGTGAGTGCTGATTGCCCAGATCCAGACAGACCCATTGGCTATGATATCTTTCTTTGGCCCTGGTACATATCATCTCTTTTCTGCCTAATAAAACTACTTAAACTCTTTATCTAACTCCATCTCACAACTCTCTTCATTAAACACTTTTATGGCCATTGATGATTCAATAAAACCATATTTAAACACTTAAACAATGATAACTCCTGGGGTGAAAGGCCATTTCAATAGAGATTTTACATTGGACATGCTTTTTAGTCCAGGACTAGGGTTAATCTGTTTCTGGGAAAACGTCCCCCAAAGTTGGGGGTTTGGGATTTGTCCTGAGATTCAAGATACTATTACGTGACTGACGAGGCCTGTATCTCTCCTATCCAACAGGTTCGACTGACTGTATCTGCTATTCTACAACAGGCACCAACGATCCAGTGACTTCAGCCCTGCACATCATCATGGGTAAGTAGCCATACACACACAAACACACAGTCTCCGTACCAAACAGGTCTATCTGTCTTCTACCTGTCCACGTAGAGATTTAATAGAATTTCTTAATATATCTCGGTGACAATGCTCACAATTGGCTGCATCTCTCAATAGTACAGCATTCTATGTCCGGGTACAGTACAGCATCCTAAGTCCTGCAGGTACACTTGTGTTGTCCCATGCACACAGTCTGGAGTGTGGTTTAAAGAGATAACATTGCACTCTACTAGAGTCCTGTCCAGGGGGTTTGGGTCAATTCAGGAAGGACACTGATATTCCAGTTCTCTTCCATGCTTTTCAATGAGGAATTTGGTTCACTTTCTGAATTGACTGATGTTGAAATGGCATTGACCCTGACACCAAGACTATTCTATATCGAGTGTTCCGTGACATCATTCCAACCAGTTGAATAAGGCCCTTTCTGTCCATTTTTTTCTGTGTGTTCCTCCTCCAGGTGACTCTCAACCCATGGACGTGTGTTCTGTCCATCACAACAACACCTTCCTCAGGTACTCCGTCTCGCTGCTCGGATACGGTTTCTACGGAGACGTGCTGACGGACAGCGAGAGGAAGCGCTGGATGGGGCCTTCCAGATACGACTTCTCAGGTAAATCATGGAGTTATAATTGTCATTATAATTGCAGTCAGACAATTAGTTACTACGTTATGTAGTAAAAAAAAAAAAAAATCTCCATTTCCGAATATGACCTACAGTGAAAGGGAGGAATGAGTGGACAAACTAAACATTTCACACAATGTCAACATCAGGATTTCAAAGCCACACACTGCTTCTGTTGCAGGCCTAAAGACGTTCCTGACCCATCAGTATTATGAAGGGACCGTCGCTTTCCTGCCCGCAGAGGACAACCTGGGGAACCCTAGAGACAAGATCAAGTGCAGAACTGGGTGCCATATCTGTGAGCAGGGTGCCAGCAATGTGCACCTCCTCTCAGGGGATCATGTCCACAAGATGGCTGAAGAGAACTCTGACAAGGGTAAGAGGTTATAGTCCTCTGTAAGTGTGTGCTGTGTGTAGTCTTTTCCCTGATGCTATGTCTGTTGATAAAGCTGATGTCCCTCCTGTCCCCCACGTCTGTTCCCAGTCATAGTATACCGTTTGGTGTTGAACACACACACTCCTCACAGCCCACTCTTCTCATCCCAGACCCTTATCTACCCCACAACATACATACACACACTACAGTCCCCACTTTTGGGAAATGGGGAACTCTCTTCTCAGCCGGCATTTGTTTATTCTGAGCAGCAGATAGGAGGATAAGTAGAGTTTACTGAGAGCCACAGAGATCCCCTTTCTCCTCTCATCTCCCGGGACTCTAATTGGTGTTAATTTCCGGCTTCTCTGTCGTGGCTGGCTGGAGAGCTGGCTGAGGCGACAGGTCCCTGTGGTGCTGGGACGCGCGCACACACACACACACACACAGACACAGACAGAGGGAGACAGAACCCCACTAATCAGGGAGATAGTTGGTCTGGCTGCCAGAGTTGGCGGGGGACTTGCTGCACACGTTTTGGCGATCAAATCTCCAACAACTGCTTAAGCAATGGGGCAAGACGCCGGCTGGGTGTCACGTCGCAAACAAGCCTCCCGAAATGTTAATGTGTGAGGGACACTTGAGAGGTTCCCAAGCTAAGACAATGCCAAGACCTACAATAAAGTTTGTAAATGTCATAATCCGATTGGTAGTTTTTAAAGACATCTAATCATTTACTTTCCAATTAAATGTATTTGTTTTTTAATCCCTGGGGACTTGTCAATGTTGGTTCAGGTTATCGTTCCTGTGAGTTTGTTTTACGAGACGAGTAGAATAATTAAGCGTTTTATGGACTCGGATCACATAATATTCCCCATGCGATCAGGGATATTATCGTAAAACACTCAGACATTTTGGAGTTACTGTACATCCCCCATTAAACCACTCAACCAGTAATTGAATGGCAGACTACTTTGATTCACCTGACTGTTACCGAGTGGCATCACATGAGTGTAATAACACAAACTCTTTTGTCCAGCCTCGCTCCTGATTTTAGAGCACCCAAAGAGTCAACAAGAATGTTTTATATTTTACTAGCATAATCCAGACGCAGCACTGTAGGAAGAATTTCCCCAAAGGGATGACACATTTCATCGATCAACTTGTGTTTAAAGAGACCAGCGGTGATGGTGTGTGGCGGGTGATCCGGGGGAAGTTCCTAGCGATCAACGCTGCCAGTATGAGCTGTGCCTGCGTTCGCAGCCCTAGAGGCCTGTCGCCCTATGCCCACCTGGCCGATGGCACCACGGACCTCATCCTGGTACGCAAGGCCTCCCGCCTCGACTTCCTCCGACACCTCATACGACACACCAACAAGGACGACCAGGTGGGGAACTCTGAGTTGTTATTGAGAAAAAACATTTGCTGTCATTTATTTATTTTCACATTGGCAAGCATAAAAGATCATTAGATGTAAGATGATTCAATCAGAGGTGGATATCACCCCCGCCAAAAGTTATAAGATTTAGCAAAAATATTTGCGAAGTAAGTACTGATTATTTTCAAACCGTATTCATCTCTGGTGATGTATTGTGGATCAAGCCAGTACAACGTTTGAAAGTCACAAGGAGTTCAGGAGGAGACGGAGAATTCCTCCGTCACTCACTCAGTCACTCATCTCTCTCACGTACTGCATGTCATGGTTTACTCAGCCTCCGCAGAGAGAGATGGAGATTGAGCGGGAAAGAGTTTCCCTGTACTTTGCTTGCAGACCTCACGATTTAGTTGGCTGACACAGCTCTTTCTAAATCGGGGTATACCTCAGTTCAGACACTCTCTTGCGTCCCACTCCGCTCTCTCACTTTTTCGCAAATATCCCAATTCTTCAAACCGATATCCCAATTCTACAAAGCGCTCTGGATAACTTGCATCATCCTCCTGCGCATACTGCTACACACACAGGTGGGACGGTAGGATGTTCATTGCGTTATACCTCTGTACTATCTGCATAGCCACCAAGGAGAGAAACAAGGAGAGAGGGCCAGTAAGTGTATTCATAGTTTTGTCAGAAAGCTTTTTAGGGGACACTTGGTATGAATACTAACCAGGCCCGGTCATAAAGTGAATGCGATGGAGAATAAATCGCTCTGACACGCTCCTCTCAGACAGTCTGTGGAGTAGAACTGAGTAGTGATGGAGGGGGGATAAAGGGAGATTGTTTTCTGGAGCAGTGAAAGATGGAGACCTTCGGTACTGTTGACTGATCCCTTCTTTTCCCTACTTTCTAGCCATCCCCTCTTGTCTTTACTCCCTTCTCCTTATTCCTACCTCTATCCATCCCTCCCTCCCCTAACTTCCATCCCTCTCTGCCGCCGCAGTTTGACATGTCCTTTGTGGAGGTGCACCGTGTGCGGCGGTTCCGTTTTGTTCCAAAGCACAGCAGCGTGATCTCGGAGGTGGATCTGAGTGAGACCAGTGGGAAGAAGATCTGTAACCAAGTGTGTACGGCCCATCCCAACGACGACACAGGCCATAGCAACTGGAACTGTGATGGGGAGATCTTGCCTCATGCGGATATACAAGTGAGGTATGCTATTCGGAATTTGAACATGTTGGTTTTGTTAGGAGATTTAAGACGTTTGAGGTTTACCCACGTGCAAACACACACACACACAGTGGTCCCATTTCTTCCACCACAACATCAGTAGAGATCTTTAAATAGCATGATGGTGGCTCTCCCTCCACCACCGCGATGTCAGTAGAGTTCTTTATATAGCACAATAGGTGGCTTTCCTCCTGAACACATCATTGACTTTATGCTCCATTATACTTTGCCAATGAGGCATGGCTGTGTAATCCTAGTTTATCTAATTTAATATCCCTTCCACTGTTAAGAGCCTACTCACTTTTAGGCCATTCATTTATTGCCTTTTTCCTCTCCAGTAATTGTTCTCGGAATGAGTCAGCGAATGAGTGGCTGAGATAATTAATGGCGATAACCCTGATCGCTCCCAAAAAATAAAGAAAAAAGGAAGACCAAAAGAAATAGGCTGCTTTCTATCACTGCTAGACACAATATTAGTAGGTGACTTCAATTGTATTTTTTTTTTTATCTTGGTTAAGTGTTTGATTGAGTTTGTCTGGATTGCCTGATGGGCAGTGTATACACATTTGTGACTATTCCATTGGTTCTGTTGGTTCCATTGCACCAGGCAAGCTCAGTCAAGCACAGCTGAAGTATTTAAAAGAAAACAAATACTATTTGAACCACCAGTGTGACTGACTGGAAAATAAAATCTGTGGCATCATCTGAGTTGAACTTTTATTAAAAAGTCAGCGTCTCTATACTGCATTAACTGCCACACTACCTACTGGACCATTCCGAGTCTCATCGCAGTGTTTCTGTAACCAAGCCACGTGAAAGCTAAATAGCAATCTCAGTTTTTACTCTAAAATGGACAGTAAAAGCTTCTGAACTTGGAACCTGATCTCCATTCGAATTAGTTTTACATCTGTGATATGAACAGTAAAGTCAGACTAGAAACGAACACTCATTATGTTGATAAATGTGTTACTGTTCTTCTGTCTATGTGTGTGTGTCTCTCTCTACAGTGTTCACTGCCAGCTGATCAGACTATTTGCCCGAGGTGTCGAGAGGGGGACCACGTTTGACACTTACACATGTTCTGTAATAGAAGGATCAAGTCTCTCGTGGCAAGCTTAGGGTGACCAACTGTACCGAAGTGTGCTAGAAAGTCCTACATTTGGACCCTTTATCCCTCTTCCTGCAACCACACATGCATGTCCTGCATTATTTTTTTAATTTTAACTTTCTTCTTTTTTTTTAAGTCAGTTTGTCATGCATTTCAGACTTCCCATTTATTCGATGAGAATTGCCATCAGCTTGCGCTTTTGACAAGAAATCCAGGCTATCATATGGAGCTTTCCCTTCCCAGTCAAGTATCTCTCCTGATGCATCTCCCCGCAGAACTTAAGAGAGCATCTACCACAATTACACAAGATTGTAGTACAGGTTCCCGAGAATATGGAGACCCATGATGAGATGAACGAAAAGGAGGCGCCTGTTCTATGTGCCTCAATCAAGTATGCGACTGACGTTCTGCGCGGACGTCTACAGACAATGTGATGGAAGTAGAAATCACTTAGCTAGACTGTCAGTAATGCCTCAGTGTTTCTGCGTACCGCTGTGATACAATGTGAGGGCAGAGGAACTCATGGGTAATCAGAGGTCCCGAAGTGGTTTTGCTTTCCCAGGAAGTATCGCACCTGTGGCACAGAGCAACAGTTTGTCTATATAGAAGTTATTTAGTTAAGACTAGTAGCCCCCTCACTAGCGGGGGGGGGGGGGGGGGGGCTGCTGCCAGTGGGTTGTCCTCTGTGTGTAGGGTAATGTCTTTGTGAGAGTGCCATCATGATGAGTTAGCGCCGTTACAATTATACACCAGCCTGCCATCAGACAGATGCTGCTTCCTACAGCCAAAACATCAGCCAACTCTAGGACACACACACACACACACTCCATGCACGCACACACATCTATCATCTGCCACTGTGAGACCACACAAAAAACCTAAACTCTCAACACTGTGGGAGGCTCGGGCCTGTTCTTTTGGAAACCTCTCCAAGATCATTACTGGTTGCTGTGAAAAGCCATGATTATATTTCAACTCTGAGCTGTGAGTGAATCAGGTAGTGCTATAATGTTCCCTGCGGGTGTACGGTCTATGTGGCTGTCAGATTCTGATGAACTGGCTGATGTTAGTCTGTTTGCTGCACAATACATGTATCTGTGTGGAACCAAAACTCGCTAAGCCAGCTGAAATGGGGGAACGTTTTGACCAACACATGAGATCTGCTGAATGCTTTATAATGACTGAATATTACGTAGTCCATTCATCTCGCCGGTCTCAAGATGACATGTCAAACTGTGTGTAACTAACCTGTGATGTGGATTATGATTTGATAAAGATTGAATATGTTTTGGAGTCAGTTGAATAAAGTGCTTTTAAACTAATAATAGCGTGGGAACATTTGTATATTTCTCGAAATGGTGGGAGGGCATTTTGAAGATTGTGACTTTGGTGTCAAGTGCAAATTGTATTTTTTTTACAGCAGGGCTTTGAGGCTTTTAATAAACTTAAAGCCTTCATCAACCCTGCGCAGGTTTTGTAGTGGGTCTATGTATGTTCTTTGTTCATTTCTTAACCGTGTCTCTTCTCTTGTTATTCCTTAAAACAGGAAGGACATTTGCCACACACAAAAGCACAGACTGAAAAAACGGGCCCCAGACGCAGCCCTGTCGTTGGCTGGCTTCCCTATCCTCTCTTGGCATGGTTTACAGGATGTTATTATAAATTAACTACATGAAACCAATACATGTTTCCCTGTTATCTCTAAGGGTCTTCCATAATGCTGGATGCGCCGCAAAGCCCATTCCGCTGACAGATATGCTTTACTGGGGAAAGGGACGAATGAGACGGCACAGCATTTAATGGGCTTATTACATAAAAACGACTGCAGGGGAGATATAAATTGGCTCTGGCTCCTCTCTTCTCCCCTGGCGTCCGATGGAGAGATATTTTGCCTCGGACACATTTGTTCATCCACCCAGTCTCGCTCACTGTTTTTGATATGGCCCATACATTACGGTGCTATCTGGACCGGCATGGCAATGAAGTAATGTCATTTTCCGATCTCCTCTTCCTACCCGTAGAGTGCATTCAATTTCCTCCCTCTCTCCTCCCATCTTTCGGGCTTCACTGTGTCTTCATTGAAAAGCGGATTGCGGGTCGCGTTCCCGTCGGGACCCGCTGTCTCATTCTCGAGAACTCGGGCCTTCGTCCTGAGACGCAACAATAAACTCACACACAGCCAGCTGCTGTCCTTGGCTCTCACCTAAACTGCTTGGAGATTGGAGACAACTCATTGTGAGTGTGCTTACACTTGCATTTTTAACCCAGACGACGAGTTTCCATTCCCATCCACCTTGAGACCGCTCCGCTCTGTCAGAACCCAGGACAGTAGCTGTCTACACTGATCCCTAGTCTCGGGCCCTAAAGAGCCACAGCTGGGCTCGGGTAATGCATTCTAATGGGCAAGAGAAGCAGCCACTCCAGGTAAGGAGCCAATGCAGCGATGCAGGCGAAACCGTAAGGCCATGTGATGCAGAACTGGGTAAGCAAACCATTCGGGGCCTTAAAAAAGGGTTCACATTTTTTGGGAAGATAACGAAAGATGTCACCACATTGAGGGGGGATAACTAGTCAGTTGCACAAGTGAATGCATTCAACTGAAATGTGTCTTCTGCATTTAAACCAACCCCTCTGAATCAGAGAGGTGTGGGGGGGGCTGCCATAATCGACGTCATCGGCACCCGGGGAGTACTTGTTGGGGGTTAACTGCCTTGCTCGGCACAGGGATTGGAACCAGCGACGTTTCGGTTACAGGCCCAACGCTCTTTACTACTAGGCTACCTGCCACTCCCTCTGAGAGGGAGAGCTGGGGAAAGTGTTTTGTATTTCCTGAGGTGGTGGCTGTGAGCAGAGGGGAGCAAGAACCAGGATCAGAGGAGGGAACCCAAAGTGTTGCTGGCTGCCGCAGGGCTCTATCCGTCTATTGATTGTAGCAGGTCCTCCCGTTTCCATTTCTCCTCACAGAACTCCCGTGAGACTGTCACAGATCAATGAGTCCAACACTCTCCCTTCAAACACCCTGATACGTGGCCCCCATCACCGCAGGCCATGAGAGGACTGACCACACAAACTACGCCACTGTGCCAGACTAGGCAGTCTGCTATGAGAGCTGTGTATACCCAATTACACCAACCCTTAGCTCTGTGCTGGCTGGGCCTACACTGGCCCTCACAATGTAACCCTACACAGCCTCTCAGTGGGACACTAGTAAAAACTTCACAGGCCTGGTTGGAGAGAATGTTACCTACTGGGAGGTCACAGTCAGAAAGAATTGAACACTGGAGAGAGTGTGGTGAGGTAAAGACAGTATTGGTTAGGAGCCTTTCTCTGTCTACAATTGAAGGCATGCTTCATTGCGGTCGAATGATTGCCATCCACAATAATCAGCTGTCGGATATCATTCCCAAAACACTGGCATTTGCTGCTGTCATTTACTTCCTGTTTAATTACAAACATAAGATGATGCATGACATGGCAAGGTGAGCAGAGACCTTTCTGCCTGTAGCAATTTACCCTCGGTGTAGTAACAGGCTTCTGCAGGTACCATGGTCAATTTTTTTATTGAAAGCAGTCAATTCAAGATTTAAACTGAAATTCCAATTCAATAATTGTAAAAAGGCAGACTATTTTCAATGACTTCTTTAAAAATGAAAAGCTATTCAAGTCGACTACATTCAATTCGAATGGACTCCAACCTTGGTCTCTACCAGACAGTTAGTCAGTTGATTAGGACCGTGTGTATACTGCAACAGCTTTTTCTCTGTCCAATTCAGACCAGCCTAGCTGGACTTGTCGTTGTAGCGAAACACTCCAAGTTATTGCATCCCTAATGGTGCTTAAAGTAATTACACTCTGTAATGTTCCTCCTTTTTCCCCTTCGCTGAGCCCCATCAGATCAGCCCTGGTGTCCAATGGGAACAATGTGTGCATCCCAAATGGCACGCTATTCCCTACATAGTGCACTACTTTTGACCAGGGCCCATAAGGCTCTGGTCGAAAGTTGAATAGGGTGCCATTTGAGACACAGACTATGTCTTCCATTCCCCTCTAGATGATACTGTTAACCATATTGTATTTGATGACTCTCAGGCAACTCAAGTCAAATGAGGCTCGGTTCACTGAGAGTTGAATTGACTGGATACAAGGTTTATCTAAAAGATTACATGGTTGGATAGAAAACAACTACAGCGTAACACGTTGTTAGGAGAGATTTATGTTGTCAGGCAGTATTTCGAAGATCTGTTGTGCATTGTTATACATTCATCACCACAACCTCAAACTGACCATCCTACCGATCCTCGACTTCGGTGATGTCATTTACAAAATAGCCTCCAACCCTCTACTCAGCAAACTGGATGTAGTCTATCACAGTGCCATCCGTTTTGTCACCAACGCCCCATATACTACCCACCACTGCGACCTGTATGCTCTCATTGGCTGGCCCTCGCTACCTATTCGTCGCCAAACCCACTGGCTCCGGGTCATCTATAAGTCTTTGCTAGGTAAAGCCCCGCCTTAGCTCACTGGTCACCATAGCAGCACCCACCCGTAGCACACGCTCCAGCAGGTATATTTCACTGGTCATCCCCAAAGCCAACTCCTCCTTTGGTCGCCTTTCCTTCCACTTCTCTGCTGCCAATGACTGGAACGAATTGCAAAAATCCCTGAAGCTGGAGTCTTATATCTCCCTCACTAACTTTAATTTATTGCCTTCCCTCCCTAATCTTACTACATTTGCACACACTGTATATAGATTTTTCTATTGTGCTATTTACTGTACATTTGTTTATCCCATGTGTAACTCTGTTGTTTTTTCTTAACTGGCCTACCTGGTTAAATAAAGGTGAACATAAATAAATAAATACCTTAGTGGAAATATATACATTTTCTGCTTCTTTGCAGTTGGATGAGATGAGTTCCTTATATCAACTGAGGTGGTTTGCGTCCCTAATGGCACCCTATTCCCTACATGGAGCACTATGGGCCCTGGTTAGCACAATGGGCCCTGGTTAGCACTATGGGCCCTGGTTAGCACTATGTGCCCTGGTTAGCACTATGGGCCCTGGTTAGCAGTACACAAAAACACCGTAGGAAAAACAAACTCCCATCTACACTACACGACCGAAAGTATGTGGACACCTTGTTGTCGAACATCTCATTCCAAAAATGATTATTGGTCCCTCTTTGCTGCTAAAACAGCCTCCGCTCTTCTGGGAAGGTTTTCCCGCTAGATGTTGGAACATTGCTGTGGGGACTTCCATTCAGCTACAAGTGCATTAGTGAGGTCGGGCACTGATGTTGGGCGATTAGGCCTGGCTCGCAGTCTCGTTTCACTTCATCCCAAAGGTGTCCGATGGGGTTGTAGTCAGGGCTCTGTGCAGACCAGTCAAGTTCTTCCACACCGATTTTGACAAACCATTTCTGTATGGACCTCGCTTTGTGCATGGGGGCATTGTCATGCTGGAACAGGAAATGGCCTTCCCCAAACTGTTGCCACAAAGTTGGAAGCACAGAATCATCTAGAATGTCATTGTATGCTGTAGCTTCAATATTTCATTTTACTGGAACTATGGGGCTTATCCCAAACCATGAAAAACAGCCCCAGACCATTATTCCTCCTCCACCAAACTTTACAGTTGGCACTATGCATTGGGGCAGGTAGCGTTCTCCTGGCACATGCCAAACCCAGATTCGTACATCGGACTGCCAGCTGGTGAAGCGTGATTCATCACTCCAGAGAATGCGTTTCCACTGCTCCGGAGTCCAATGGCGGTGAACTTTACACCACTCAATCCGATGCTTGGCATTGCGCATGGTGATCTTAGGCTTGTGTGCGGCTGCTCGGCCATGGAAAACCATTTTATGAAGCTCCCGACGAACATTTGTGCTGATGTTACTTCTAGAGGCAGTTTGGAACTCGGTAGTGAGTGTTGCGACCGAGGACAGACAATTTGTATGTGCTATGCACTTCAGCACTAGGCAGTACCGTTCTATGAGCTTGTGTGGCTTACCACATTGCGGCTGAGCCGTTGTTGCTCCTAGACGTTTCTACTTCACAATAACAGCACTTACAGTTGACCGGGGCAGCTCTAGCAGGGCAGAAATGTTATGAACTGACTTGTTGGAAAGGTGGAATCCTATGACAGTGTCACGTTGAAAGTCACTAAGCTCTTCAGTAAAGCCTTTCTACTGCCAATGTTTGTCTGTGGAGGTTGCATGGCGGTGTGCTCGATTGGATACCCCTGTCAGCACCGGATGTGGCTGAAATACCCAAATCCAGTCATTTGATGGGGTATCCTCATCCTTTTGTATATATATAGTGTACTACTTCCGCTGCATCCATTTCTCTCTCTCCGTTGGTCTCTTAGAGCTTGGGGATGTTTGGTTAGAAGTTTACAATACATTAGTCTCTTCCCCCCTCCTGTGTCATTTTATTTCACATGACTCTCTTCCTGTTTGTCATTGCTGGGGATCATGGGCCATTGCGTCAGTGGAAAGGACCCTGTATGGAGCACAGCATGACAATGACAAACAAATGTTGTCATTATCTGATGGGGTTAAACTGACGTTACCTCCAGGAGGGAGACATCTTATCTTTGTCGGGGAGGAGAACACACAAGCGCGCACACACACAGACACACATGGGTGCACACACTGTCTGTGGGAAGAGAAGAAGCCTTGCTGTGAGAGAGCAGCCACATCCCATTCCTCTTTACTGCACAATAACCGTCCCAGCCTGGCTCTCCAGGAGATGGAGGGAGAGAGAATGAGAGAGAGAGGACATGTCTCTGTGTTTGCCGCCCCCATTTGTTAAACTCTCTGTGCAGAGAAAAGGAGAGAGAAGTGACGGTCCTACAGTGCCCCCCTCTGGTTGTCCTGTCACTTTCTCTCTCTTTTCTCCTCTCCCGCCACCGCCTTCTCTCTTCTCTCTCTCTACCCCCCCTCTCTTTCTCGCTCGCTACCCCCCTCTTTCGCTCTACCCTCCCTCTCTCTCTTCTCTCTTGCTACCCCACCTGTCACTTTCTTTCTCTCTGTCTTTACATGTCTCCCACTTCTACTCTCTACCCTCTCTCCTCTCTCCTCACTCTCCTGTTATTTTCTCGCCTTTCTTACCCTGTTTCTTTCCCTCTTATTCTCCTATGTCTCACCCCCTCATCTCAATCTCCCTCTCTCTACAGTCTTTCCCCCTCCATCTCTCTCTCTCTACAGTCTTTCCCCCTCCATCTCTCTCTCTCTACAGTCTTTCCCCCTCCATCTCTCTCTCTCCCTCTCTCTACAGTCTTTCCCCCTCCTCTCTCTCTTCCTCTCTCTATAGTCTTTCTCTCTCTTCCTCTCTCTATAGTCTTTTCCCCTCCATCTCTCTCTACAGTCTTTCTCCCTCCATCTCTCTCTCTCTCCCGCTCTACAGTCTTTTCCTCTCCATCTCTCCATCTCCATCTCTCTACAGTCTTTCCCCCTCCATCTCTCTTTCTACAGTCTTTCTCCTTCCATCTCTCTTTCTACAGTCTTTCTCCCTCCATCTCTCTCTCTCTCCCGCTCTACAATCTTTTCCCCTCCATCTCTCTTTCTACAGTCTTTCTCCCTCCATCTCTCTCTCTCTCCCGCTCTACAATCTTTTCCCCTCCATCTCTCCATCTCCATCTCTCTACAGTCTTTCCCCCTCCATCTCTCTCTCCACAGTCTTTCCCCCCCATCTCTCTCTCTCTAGTCTTTCCCCCTCCATCTCTCTCTCTACAGTCTTATCCCCTCCATCTCCATCTCTCTACAGTCTTTCCCCTTCCATCTCTCTCTCTACAGTCTTTCCCCTTCCATCTCTCTCTCTACAGTCTTTCCCCTTCCATCTCTCTCTCTACAGTCTTTCCCCTTCCATCTCTCTCTCTACAGTCTTTCCCCCTCCATCTCTCTCTCTACAGTCTTTCCCCTTCCATCTCTCTCTCTACAGTCTTTCCCCCTCCATCTCTCTCTCTACAGTCTTTCCCCCTCCATCTCTCTCTCTACAGTCTTTCCCCTTCCATCTCTCTCTCTACAGTCTTTCCCCCTCCATCTCTCTCTCCACAGTCTTTCCCCCCCATCTCTCTCTCTCTAGTCTTTCCCCCTCCATCTCTCTCTCTACAGTCTTATCCCCTCCATCTCTCCATCTCCATCTCTCTACAGTCTTTCCCCCTCCATCTCTCTCTCCACAGTCTTTCCCCCCCATCTCTCTCTCTCTAGTCTTTCCCCCTCCATCTCTCTCTCTACAGTCTTATCCCCTCCATCTCTCCATCTCCATCTCTCTACAGTCTTTCCCCCTCCATCTCTCTCTCTCTAGTCTTTCCCCCTCCATCTCTCTCTCTACAGTCTTATCCCCTCCATCTCTCCATCTCCATCTCTCTACAGTCTTTCCCCTTCCATCTCTCTCTCTACAGTCTTTCCCCTTCCATCTCTCTCTCTACAGTCTTTCCCCTTCCATCTCTCTCTCTACAGTCTTTCCCCCTCCATCTCTCTCTCTACAGTCTTTCCCCCTCCATCTCTCTCTCTACAGTCTTTTCCACTCCATCTTTCCATCTCCATCTCTCTAGTCTTTCCCCCTCCATCTCTCTCTCCCTACAGTCTTTCCCCCTCCATCTCTCTCTCTACAGTCTTTCCCCCTCCATCTCCCTCTCTCTACAGTCTTTCCACCTCCATCTCCCTCTCTCTACAGTCTTTCCCCCTCCATCTCCCTCTCTCTACAGTCTTTCCCCCTCCATCTCTCTCTCTACAGTCTTTCCCCCTCCATCTCTCTCTCTACAGTCTTTCCCCCTACATCTCTCTCTCTACAGTCTTTCCCCCTACATCTCTCTCTCTCTACAGTCTTTCCCCCTCCATCTCTCTCTCTCTACAGTCTTTCCCCCTCCACCTCTCTCTCTACAGTCTTTCCACCTACATCTCTCTCTCTACAGTCTTTCCCCCTACATCTCTCTCTCTACAGTCTTTCCCCCTACATCTCTCTCTACAGTCTTTCCCCCTACATCTCTCTCTACAGTCTTTCCCCCTCCATTTCTCTCTCTCTCTACAGTCTTTCCCCCTCCATCTCTCTCTCTCTCTCTACAGTCTTTCCCCCTCTCTCTCTGGCTTTATCATACGCCTGGAGCCCTGCCTTTGAACCCATTAAAATGAGCACACAGAACATCCAGATCCACAAAGACTGTGCTGCTGTTGGAGTGTGAACACAGCATGGAATGATAACACTAGCTAGGTGTCCATCCAATTGGCAACAGATTTTCATGCGAATATTCTACAATCTGCAAATTTTCCTGCCAGTGTTGTGTTTTCACTAAACAGATTTGTTGTGGGTGAAGATCAGTGTATGTGAATGTAGTGCACACAGTGTACTTTGTTTTCGCTTAAGTTTTTACGTACCGAATTAAACATCTGAAGTTCAATGTGTTTCCATCGCATTTTCAACTAGTTTAGTCACAAAAACGGTTGCGTTAAATATCAAATGTGCCTTAACAGTGCAGATAGGCTGAACGTGTAGACAAGTCTACATAATCCTATTATTATGGATAAGAATATTTCAATTTGTCAAAAAGTAGTGCTGAACGATTAACCAACATTTTTAAACAACCAAATGACCAATGTCAGTTCAAGTATTTAAATTCCATTTCTTTAGGGTGTTTTCCGTGAGCTAGATGTGCAGTTTCTGTAGAGATAAATCAGATGAAGCCTGAACTGTGTGATGTTGTAGTTTGCAACAGGCCAATATTAGATGTAGTTTAGGTCAGAACATGTGCTAGTTAACTACAATGACCATAATGCACTGCGCGCCCACTTTTGAACTTGCCCAGTCTGTGTGGAGCAGACACAGAGACTGAGAGAACACATATTGATGATCTGACTCAGCTGTGTAGTGCTAGGGCAAAACATGCACCCAGGCGGGCCCCCAGGACCGAGTTTGGGAAAACCCTGATCTAACTGATTAATAGTTGGCATTGAACAATCAAAGTATGCCATATTTACTTGGAAGAACGACTAAAAAAACGACCGAAATCAAAAACCGTGATTATTTGTTTTATAATCAACCCAAACTCAAAAAGCACTAATCGCTCAGCACTAGTCAAACGGCAGTCAATAATCGATCGTCGTGTCACCAGAATAAGACCCTCGATTATTTATTGGAAAATGTAGAGGGAACGGAGCGTCAAGATCACGCTGCACTTTCAAAGTTCATACGTTTTTTCCGTCTGTAGATTAAGGAACTGCATGGTTTCCTGAGTCGTAGTGGGAGGACCACACACCATATCATCGCGGGTCTCGATATGATGGTTATGACATCAATATTTGCCATTTCTTGCATTATTAATTTTACCTCACAAAAAGATCCCACCATGTCAAACTAACAAATGATCTGTTAGCATTTCGAAAACTGTACCGAAACCATTTAAAAAAATATATATGGTATGACTTTACTCGCGTAAAAACTGTGAATGAAAACGTGGTTAGTGACACACACACAGGCACGGACGCACAGTCTTGGAATGATAAGACCTCTGTCAGTGCACTGCATACCCTCTGGGACGGTAAACAGGTGGGTTTGTTGGAACAGCAGAGTCTTTCCTCAGCTGCTCTGGGGCTCATATTTGACCTTACACCTGCGTACATGTCTACAGGGACACAGCACAGAAATGTCCCAATCTGTGATTGTATGGAAAGACTGAAGGATTACCTGATTACCCTTTGTCTCTCTTTCGGACTAACATGCCACAGCATGGAGCCCCTTTTGTACTTATTATAAATATATTCGTGTTGACATTTGCAGCCCCTACGGTCCTTAGTATCTATCTTCCCATTGACATTCAGAGAGTCCAAGACGAAAGCCACCATCTCTCTCTCTGCTTGTTATTGTAGACGGTGTCCAGGTGTCAACCCCCTCTGCAGCCTGGTTAATGGAGGAGAGCTGGGTGGCATATACTATCATACACCAGCCTACAGCACTGACCTACTCCTTTCATAGACCATTGACCACACTCATGTATTCCCTATGTGTCTGTGTGTGTGTGGGGGGTGGGGGGGATGGGCCAGGTGTACTGGTCCAAAGAGGCTGCTGACGACAGGTAATGGCGTCATTGATCATCACAGTGGTCCCCGAAGGGTGGTCTGTCTGACTGTCGTCAAGGCCCAGAAAGCCAGAAAACTCTCTCCATGTCCCCTTGGCCAATCAAATATCCATCTCAGTTTTCTCCCCTTGCCCTACAACCAGTCAATCAATCAATCATGCAAGACTTTCTGTACGCGTATTGTTCCCAACTTCCCGCCATAGCGCTAACAATTGGACCCATTCGCCATACAACTCTGTCAGCGACAGGCAGCTACTGCGTGCTGGGAGGAGAACACCTGCAGTGGACTCCAATCTCCTGACACTTGACAACTACATTCATACCCCTTGCCTTCTTCCACACCGTTTGGGGTTGTTCGTTTGAAACTGGAAACGTGAGTCGCTGTGCTTTGTGAGATTAGTCTAACACTGTTATCAAACTCTCCTCCCTTCGTGGTCGAATTGATGCAAAGGAACCGCGGCTGAACAGTTTGGTTGTGTGTTTAACTCCGCCTGTAATCACGCTGGATGACTCAGAATCCATTGAAGAGCTTGAACGATTCATTGACGAGAGATACTTACGAACTCAAAGAAACATGTCGCTGGTTTTGGAGGATTCAAGCATTGTTAAGGACAACCAACCCAATCAACAAAACAAACCAAAACCAGGTTGGCCAATAGGTATCAACGATGGAACCAAACCATCCCCTAGTAAGAGTGTGGGGAGAGGTTTACTGATATAGATGTGGACTTGTTAAAATCCATCAATGAAAGCCTTGCCAAACTTGATATCTTGGCTTTATTACGAGAGGACATCAATGCGTTATGTGCCAGTCTAGAATTCAGCCAACGTCAGATTGATGATCTAAGGAAAGAGAACACGCAGCTGAAAGGTCTGTAGACTCTATTCATAGCAAGGTGGAGGTGGTGCAAAGGGAGAACAAACAACTTAAAGGAACCTTGCTTGATGTACAGTGTCGATCAATGCAGAACAATCTAATATTCTCAGGGATACCGGAGAATGACAACAGAAGAGGCTGTGAGGACACAGTCCGAGACTTTATGTCAACTCAACTAAAACTGCCCACTGATGTTGTGCGTAATGTCACTTTCTCCAGTGTCCATAGAATAGGTAAAGCCTCTGGAAATAGGCCACGGGCTATTATTGCATGTTTTGACAAATTTAAGCAAAAGGAAATGACGAAGAACATGGGCAGAGAACTCAGAAACACTGATTTTGGAATGAATGATCACTTCCTCCACCGAGATCAATGAAAGGAGAAAAAAAACTATACCCCATCATGAAAGAAAAGCGTTGCCTGAATCAACGTCTCCATGGTGATGGATAAACTTTATATCAACAGGCAATTGTATCAGGACTCTAGAGTAACTCCCTGGCTATTTTAATTTAATGTTCAAATCTGATTTGGTGTGTTGTGGTGTATCATGACAACTTCTACTATAACAAATACATGCTCTATTGATCTCCACTTGATAAGGAAAGGGTTGCATATAGCTCAGGTTAATGTTTGTAGCCTTCCTAACAAAATTACATGAGGTTTTTAACTTGGTCCACATAAATAATATTCATATTTTGGCTTTGACCGAAACGCATTTAGATGCATCTGTAAATGATGGGCAAATTAACGTTCAAGGTCTACTGAGAAGAGATAGGAATAGGAATGGTGGGGGTGTAGCACTGTACATTCAGAATCATATACCTTTTAAGAGAAGGGATGACCTTAATGTATGTCAAATAGAGGCACTATGGGCTCAAGTACATCTGCCTCACCAGGCACCCATATTGGTAGGATGTGTGTATAGACCTCCTAGCTCTAAGGTGTCCTATCTGGATGACTTATGTACTGGGTTTGACCAGGCCACAGATAGCAACAGAGATGTATCCATCTTGGGTGATTTTAATATAAATTGGAAGGATCACAATAATTCGAATAGAACAAAATTGATGAGATATGCCAAGAACTGTGGTTTGAAACAAATGGTTAATGATACTACTAGATCTTCAATTAAGTTGGGTCATCGTTCAGACACATGCATTGATCTGATTTTCTGTAATATACCATTGCAATGCGTTAAAGCCAGATCAATGCCGGTGGGCTGGACAGACCATAATATTGGGACCATAACCATGAACACCAAGGTTCCTAAGAAACCCCCTAGGATTGTGGATTAAGAGAAATTTAAAAACATTTAATCATGAGCTATTTCTAAATGATTTGGCTGCTGTACCCTGGGAGCTGATTTACCTAGAGGATGATTTAAATCACGCTACAGAATGTTTTATTGATTTGCTCACTGAGGTAATGGACCATCATGCCCCTATAAGAAAGAGTACAGTTGGTGCTCGTCCATCTCCATGGATTGACAATGAACTGAGTGAGGCCTTTTCTCAAAGAAATATGGCAAAAGTCTTAGCAGCCAAGTCAAAATTAGAAATTGATGAACAGAATATTAGAACATTACTTAATTATGCAGTTAAATTGAAATGGAGGAGAACAAAGTTATTTTACAACAATGCTTTTATTGATTGTAAAAATGATTCTAAAAAAGATATGGAACACAGTTAAGGGCTTCCTTGGTACATCTATCTCATCATGCCCATCTAGTGTGGAGGTTGACGGGAGAATAATAACAAAACCAGTTGATATTGCCAATCATTTTGCAGATTTCTTTACAAAAAAAATGTATTTACTGAGCAACAATGTAAACATACATTCTTCCAAACAAGCTATTGTCCAATGGATTGATGATCATATTATGAGCAACAAGGTCTGCAAACGGTGTCAGTGGGGGAGGTGTTAAACCTATTGAAGTCATTACCTGATGGTAAATCTACAGGTTATGGTTTATGGACAATTTTTTGCTTCGCTGTGCTGCTCCCCAGACTGCAGCTCCACTGAGATACATATTTAATTGTTCACTGGAAAAGGGGATGTTTGCAAATGTATGGAGGCATGCGAAACTGTCCTATTCCGAAAGACTGCAAAGAACCCATTACTCCTGCCAATAGTCGACCAATTAGTCTACTCCCTACACTCAGTAAGATATTGGAGGGTATTGTGAGTAGACAAATATGGGAGTACATGGAAAAGAATGATCTGATTACAGCCAATCAGCATGCTTATCGCAAAAACCATTCCACTACCACTGCATTGGTTGACATGACTGACCAGTGGCTCAATGCTATGGATAAAGGTAAGTTTGTGGGTGTACTATTTTTACATTTCAGTGCAGCATTTGATTTAGTGGATCGTGAAATAATTTTGACAAAATGAATGCATTATGGTTTTAAGGAGGTAGCATTGAATTGGGTACAGTCATATCTAACTGACAGGAAACAGTCCTCCTATATCAATGGTTCATTTTTTTCCCCTCGTGTTAAACTGTGGAATACCGCAGGGCAGCTGCCTTGGACCACTTCTATTTAATATATACCAATGACCTTCCCTGTGCCTTAGCTGAAACTCAAGCTACTATATTTGCAGATGATACTACAATTTATGCAGCAAGACAATCGGTTCAACAGGTACAGCATGCTCTACAAGTAGATTTGGAAAATATTAGGGAGTGGGTTTGCCAAAACAAACTTGTTTTAAACACCAAGAACCAAAGTTATGTTGGTCTGTTACACTAGGAAAAGGCCAAAACAGCATGGGATACAATTAAGTATGGGAGGAGTACAAATTGAAGAAGAGGCAGAAACAAAACTATTGGGAGTGCAGCTAGACAACTGCTTATCATGGTCGTCTCAAATAACTAATCTATGTAAAAAAAATATTAAAACAGCATGCATAATCAGAAGCATAGCTAAATATTTACCAGGAAAAATTCTTCAGCAAATAACACAAGCATTAATTGAGAGTCAGGTGAACTACTGTTCTGTGTTCTGGGGAAATGCATCAGCAAGTGAAATTAGGAGGCTGCAGATTGCACAGAACAAAGCAGCAAGGATTGTTTTGAGGTGGAGATATGGTTCCTCTGTTGTAGTCATGCTCAATGCTCTTGGTTGGTCATCAATCAATGAGATAATTGAAAGAAACATGCTTATTTTATTTCATAATATACCTCATTTAAAACGGCCATGTTCTATTCACAACAGTATTCAGTTGGTAAGAGGCAGACATTCCGTAAATACTAGGAATAGATTGTCTACCATCTATGCGTTGTCCAGACAGAAAAGAGAAATAGGCAAAAGAACATTTCGATTTAGCAATAAAGCAATAAAGAAATTGAATAAATTAACGGCGCAAACCAGAAACCTTTCAATATATACATTTGAACATTTTAAAACGATTTAAATATAATATATAGAAATGTTGTGGGACTATAGTAGATGAAGAATCAATATTTTTTTAGATTGAGTATTTATTGGGTCATTATGTTAGTATATTATGTATGTTTGTAATAGTGTGTTATATGTGGAAATGTGTTCGTATTATAAATTGTATTTTAATGTTTAAGGACTCTTGGAAGATTAGTCCAAATAGGGACTAAAAGAGATCCAAATCAAATCAAATCAAATGTATTTATATCAGCAGATGTCACAAAGTGCTGTACGGAAACTCAGCCTAAACCCCAAACAGCAAGCAATGCAGGTGTAGAAGAAGAAAAATAACTATGTGTGCCCCCCTCCCCTTCACTGCAGATACCATTACACCTTGGGTGCATTGATGTGGTTGAAATGCAGATAGAAAGGTTGTGTAGAACAGACATAATTCTCTCATGTGGAACAGAGAGTCTCCTCAGGTCTCTACACTACATTTCTATCCTAAGTGTTCTCCAATGCTGCATTCTCCTGAACGCAACCCTCGTCTCCCTCTGTGAGCCAGGTATGCACGCCTCACCTGCTCTTATTTCAGTTACAGACAGTAAGATGCTTCCCCCTGTAACTCATCCACGTATGAAACACATCAATTCAAAACCATCTAACCCCAGCCCATAGAGATGGAAAGAGGTCTTAACCTAGTATCTGTGCCATTATGCCGTTTGTGACGCATGGTCAACGCCATTGAGGCTTTCTCCATTTTTAAGTAGTCCATTTTCTTCTTCTTTTGTGTTTGAAAAAAGTGTAAAGCTAATATTGGGGATTTACTGCCATCTGAAGTGCTGGAGTCCTGAACTAAATCATTATTCATTTATTTATTGTGGCCACTAGATTGCGGTGATATATCTTAAAGCCATTTACAAACCATAGCACCCAATTCAAAGAGGAAGACAATGCTCTGATCATTGGCTAATCACTCCCATCTCATAGGAATCCCCACCCAGTTGACTACTTTAAAATGGTGGAAACCCTCAATGGCAAAGGTCCATTCAAAAAACTGGGTTATAAGTAAGTTGAGTCCTATAACTATCTCTATGCCCCAGTCCAACCACAAGTCCTCCTTTCATTTAGGCCCTAACTTAACAGAATCATTGAAACAAACAAAGCAGTAAGGGTAGACCCAGCCTTCCATTAAGATTCTCTATAATGTATGATTGAACAAAAACAGCAAAACATTTTGTTCCACAGAAGCAGAGCAATCATTCACCTCACTTCTCCTACACGGCACGCTAAAGAAACATTTCCTTCCGAGGAGAGGAGAGTGTCGTGTGTGTGTGTGTGTGTGTGTGTGTGTGTTTTCAGGGCAGTGTCTGCGGGGAAGCAAGCAGGTCTGTGCTGATGATTTCTTGCTGCTGACAGTTGGATTCTCACATTCCCTGGCTGTAAAGTCAAACACAGCCCGCTGTGTCAGGATCCATCATCTCAAAGGTTACGTTGTGCGTCAGGCAAACAGGAGGCTGCATATGTGTCCCAAATGGCATCCTATTCCCTATTCAGTGCACTACCTTTTGACCAGGGTATACTGCACTAAAAACGGTGCCCTTTTGGGACGCAGAGTCCCTGTTGCAGCCACTCCTCATGAGGCCTAGGCCGGGCCGCAAACCACCAGCCAATCTAGGCAGCACTGGCCCAGGAGACACGTGTGTATGTATGATCACACATACACACAAACCCCAGCCGGCGTCCACAGCAGCATATGTTTGAGTAAGCACTACTTTTGGGGGAGGACATCGTGTTGCTATGAAGCATAACCCTTTTATTGACGTGTAAGACAAAACCAAACCATTCCACCTGGTGGCAGACAAACAAATTCATACAATTAAAGATAAAACAACACTAACAAACACTAACAAACACAAGAACAGTGATATAGTTAGTTTGGGTCCTTTAAGACACTAACAAAGTTGTGATGTGAGCTTAGAACCCTAACCTTAACCTAGATTCATGTCCACATCCTGGCCCACAGCAGGCCCCATCCCTGTAAGCTCTGAACACACGTTCGCACACACACACAAACGGCCAGGCCGTTGTCTACACCAGTGGTTTGGTCCGGAACTCAGTCCGGCTTTAAATTGTCTCTTGAAAGCTGTAATGGTAGAATGTACAAGGTGTCATGTCTAAATTGGGTAGTGCATCATCAGTTCCTCTTGTCGTGTCAGTCATTGCATACCTCAGAGAGCTATTTATAACTTGTCCGAAATGTCCAGATCAACTAGCCCATGTCAGCTAACGTTTCATTTAATTCGTTTTTTTAGCCCATAGTTATTGTCATTTTTTGGGGTCACTCAAATATCACAAGAACACACATTAGACATGGAAAAACCTATATAGAATTGCAAGAAAGATTGCTTTCAAAACAGCCCCCAATTAAAACATTTGCAGAATTGCAGGAAATAATCTTTAAACCTGCAAAATTCTCTCCACCAACAAAATGGGTGTGAACAGTTTGTGTCATGAACAGTGCTTGTGCCCATAGAAATAGACGTGGCGGGTGTGTGCGCACGCCGGTGGGGGCGCGGGATGTTCCCCAATGCTGGAAGGGGGGCCCTGAGTGAAACAGTTTGGGAAACCCTGGAGTATACCTGCAATTTTCTGACAGCCACTCTGGTGGTCACTCAGGTAACGAGGTATTTTTGTCTAGGTCCAGTCAGAGTGGAAGGGGAGGAGTGAGAGGGTTCACTCCCGTCAAAATCTGTCCGCGACAAGCAGACCGATAAGCAGACCGTCTGCTTTTCCACCTTTGGGACAACGAAAGGCAGTGATAAGAAAGTAAATGTCAGCCACAAATAAGATTTGTGTATCGAGTTTTGGGAGACAGGAACGTTGATTTGAACATGAGTAGATGTAGATTTGGGTATCGAGGTTAGGGAGACTGGAACGTTGATTTGAACATGAGTAGATGTAGATTTGGGTATCGAGGTTAGGGAGACAGGAACGTTGATTTGAACATGAGTAGATGTAGATTTGTGTATCGAGGTTTGGGAGACAGGAACGTTGATTTGAACATGAGTAGATGTAGATTTGGGTATCGAGGTTAGGGAGACGGGAACGTTGATTTGAACATGAGTAGATGTAGATTTGTGTATCGAGGTTTGGGAGACAGGAACGTTGATTTGAACATGAGTAGATGTAGATTTGGGTATCGAGGTTAGGGAGACGGGAACGTTGATTTGAACATGAGTAGATGTAGATTTGGGTATCGAGGTTAGGGAGACAGGAACGTTGATTTGAACATGAGTAGATGTAGATTTGGGTATCGAGGTTAGGGAGACAGGAACGTTGATTTGAACATGAGTAGATGTAGATTTGGGTATCGAGGTTAGGGAGACGGGAACGTTGATTTGATTTTTGAAAGTAACGTACGGGTGCTATTCAATGCGTAGCGGGGAAGTTCAGCGTTACAGCGTGATTGAAATTCAAAAGCAATGTTCCTGCGTTAGGGAGACTGCATCTCACGGTAAATGCTGCCTATGTCGGCTCAATTGGAAATTACTTTAACATTTCTATCACGCAATCTGTAATGCTTCAGCGATTAAATCGAGCCCTAAGGCAACGTTTCATCCACACTGCTGTTCCGCTCTGAGAGGAATACCCAGGGTATGGAAAAGAACACACGATACCCTGTTATTAAAACACAGAGGAACCAAACTGAATAGCCATTGTTCAAATACATTTCATTGAATTGAGGCAGTAAAAGAAGTAAAAGGAAACTGGGAAAAAAATATATAAAAAAATATATAAATATAATATAATATAAAGCCACTCTTAAGAGATTTGACATATTCTACAGCCTTACACATGTTGTAAAGGTTGTGTGAAAATTCAGAATGTATCAAACTGTTACGGCTACTCACACTGGATAATGTCCCCATCTTCAGTTGAGTGCAGAGTAATGCACTGACTCTTAGAGAGATTTGCACCTTTTGATTTTTAATATGGAGTATCGCATAGGCAGACAAAAGACTCTCCGTATCAGCACAGTGCAGTCCGTCTACTGGAGTCCCCTAATGGGCTCTGGACACATTGTGATGCACGCAGATACACACACACACACTCGCGCAAGCAGTCTCACGCGAACGCAGGCACACACACACACACAATCAAAACAATGTGGGAATGAATGTTGCCCACACAACGGCGTGGTAATGAGAGCAAGAATCTATTTAGACAGGGGCCGTCAATGGAGACCTGGTGTGTGTGTGTGTGTGTGTGTGTGTGTGTGTGTGTGTGTGTGCGTGCAAGTGTGTGTGTCTGTGTAAGGGCGTGCATGTACGCTTCCATGCAAGTTTGCATGTGTGTGTGTTTGTGCACTCAGGGCTGTGCATGTGTGCGTTCCTGAATGTGTGCGTGCGTGCATGTGTGAGGCCCTCAGTAGGGACCTGACATGGTACAGGGGCCAGGACCAGTAAGATTAGAACATAATGAATTGAGCTGGAGCTGAGACAGATGTTAATTACTGATGTGACCTTGCCAGGCATTCAGCTGTCCCCCGTCGCTGTGTGGGTGGGAGTTCGTACGTGCGCGTGTGTGTGTGTGTGCATGTGAGGCGTATGCGTGAGTGTGTGCGTGTGTTTATGTGTGTATGCTTATTTCTTTGTACTTGTATGTACGCTGCATCAGAAACCTTGAGCACTAGCTAAAGAGGCTCGGATGTACACAATGCCCTGAAGTTCCGTTTCATTACACAGGTCTGCTATAACCAGACAGACATTTCCCTTTGTCTCCTCGGCTGTGATGAGAATATAGTGGAGTCTATTCAATAGACTGGGCATGGCTCTGAGAACAGAGAGGGAGTTGTGTACGGCACTCAGACAGCATCACTTTGGGTTGTTAACACTTCTATATCTACCATCAGTCTTTTTTTCCCATAAATGTAATTGTTTACATCATTTCCAATTCTTCAGCCATTCCTGAACCTGTGACCAAAAACAAGCTACATGTCTATTTGTGGAAAAAGGCCATTCTTGAACATGGGGTGAGACATTCTTAATCTGCTAGAGAAACAGTTTGGATTTAAAGTATAGCTTTTGTATGACTGAAGCCTTTAGTGAGAGGTCTAATGCTTTAATATTTAATCCTTTCTGCCCTCCGAATTCATATTCATTATACAAATAGGCCCATTTCATTTTGCCTGGTTTACCATTCTGAATAAAATTGAATATTTTCTGCTCAGATAATAAAAAACAAAAACAAGTCGCTAGGTGTAGGCAAGACCATGAGTAAATAGGTTAACTGGGATATGACTAAAGAGATAATCAGGGTGATTTTTCCACAAATAGACATGTATTTTCCTTTCCATGGTAGCAAGATCGCATCGGTTTTTGTTAAATTTCTATTTAAAGGTATTGTAGTTGTCACGTCTACTCCCGCTCCTCCCCTCCGGCGTTCGACGTCGCCGGTTTACTAGCCACCGGTCCTGGCAACCATCATTACTCGCACATTTGCTTCATTATGAGGCACACCTGGACTCCATTACCTCACTCATTACCTTCCCTTTCTCTGACTCTCCCTTAGGTTCTGTGTCTGTGTCAGTATTGTTTCTGTGTTTCATGTCAAGATGCTACTCCTGTGTTGTATCGTTCCATGTTCTTTGTTTTATTCCATTTACCACCTGCTTCTCGACTCCCAGCGTCTACGTTACAGGAGTGAGAGCATTTCTTTCTTTCGGGACATGAATATCTAGTATGTCCACTTCACCGTCAGACCATTTTATTGGTAAACTACACGGTAATGTAAAAGCTGTATTTTGTTTTGTGATCCAGAGAAGTTATAAAAAAAGTATCTAGATCCTCCGAGGCTGTGGATTTAAAAGAAAACATGAATCATCTGAGTACAATGACACCTTTTTGTTTTTAAGCCCCGGATTTCTAGGCCCTTGATATTATTGTTGATTTAGATAGATATGATGATAGTGGACAACCTTGTTTTTACACCTCTCGACAGTTTAATACTTTTTGAGAAGATGCCATTGTTTTATATTTTACACCTAGGTTTACTATACATAACTTTAACCCATTGTATAAGAGATTCCCCAAAATTGAAATATTCCAGGCAAACTCCAATCGTACTTTATCAAAGGCCTTTTCAAAGTCAGTTAAGAATACCAGACTTGGTTTCCCAGATTTGTTATAGTGTTCTATTGTTTCCAGTACTGGTCTTATATTATCTCCAATGTATCATCCATGTAAAACAAAACTGTCTTATTAGAATGAATAACATCCGACAATACCTTTTTTATTCTGTGTGCTATGCATTTTGCTAGAATTTTTGCAGTGTACGTGGCATCCAATTTTTTCAATGGACTAGATCTTTATATTTACCACTTTGGTCCTGTTTAATTAATAATGAAATCAGACCTTGTTGAGTATCTGATAATCAACCATTTTTATAGTAGTGGTTAAAACATGCTAATAACAGTCCTCTGAGTACATAAAAAAAAAGGTTTGGTTAAACCTCAACTGGTATGCCATCCAACCCTGGAGTTTTCCCGGACTTTAATTGCACCAAGAAGTTCCTCCTCTGTAATTTGGTCGTCACATGAGTCTTTCTGTACAGCTGTTCATTTTACATTATTAATAGAGAAAATCATCCTTAAAATTGACTTTGGTTAGTGGAGATGGAAGAGACTGAAACTAAAGCATATGCTTAAAGTACTTTGCTTCCTCTTTCATATAGTTTGGTCGAACCATGGGTGACTCCATTTCTAAAAAGTTTCAATAAACTATTTTTGGTAGCATTGTAATCTAAAGATAAAAAAAAAAATGCTGCATTTTACCCCATATTCCATCCAGTTTGCTTTATTTTTATAACATGTTATATTATATATCTTTCTTGAATAAGTTCCTCCATTTCTTTGTGTTTTCCTTCTAATTTATTCTCTGCCTCTATGGTACAGTTTGTATTGCTATCTATCTGTACTGTTAGTTCCTCTGTTTCCTTTGTTAATATCAATCATTTTGACCTAAATTTCTTTTGTTTTAAAGATAAGTATTGAATAGAATGGCCTCTAAAGGCACATTCAAAAGTGTCCCATACAATAAGGGGATCTGCTGTACTTATATTATGTCGTAAAAAGGTTATAAATGATTCTGACCTGGTTAAAAACAAGTTGTTCTCCAATAGGCTTTGATAAAAAGCCCAATATCCTTGCCCATGTGGAAATTCTGTAAGAGTAATGTATATGCCAATTATTTGATGTTCTGATGGTCTATCATCAGACTTTGTCATCAGCCTCACCAACTCAAGCAACCGATGATACAGTACATTCAACCACACACATCAAGGAACACACACACACACACACACACACACACACACACACACACACACACACACACACACACACACACACACACACCATGACAATAATTTACAGGCAGCTCGGTGGTAAGTAAAATTCTGTATTTAATGTTACAGTACAATACTGTAACATGTAATGTATTATACTGTAAAAAAAAGTTCATGCTACCGTAATCAGAATGAATGAATAAATTCATTAATACGGTGCTGTATTCGAATGGAGTACCTTTCGAAAAACTCCACAAAGCACCATAATTTACAGTATATTGCAGTACGTTTTTTACTGTTGATAATACGTAAAATTACCAAATAAATTACCGTTTTCCGTTACAGTGTAGAGACAGACATCAGAAGCAACATACACTGCATGCTACGTAGCTGTCTGTGTACATTCACAGCAAGTAGACTTTAAACTTCCACTTCATCGATGATAGGCTCTCTTTAGAGACTGTATACATACCTACACCTATATTTTGCAGGGTCCTTTCTCTTGTCTTTCCAACTAGGCTCCACTAGGATCGGAAGGTGCTTCATACTGAAAACACGAGGGCTATTGATGGCAATATACATGTACAGTAGTGATGACTACAGATGTATTTCTGCTCCGCTGCAGGTGCCCAGGCCCATTAGGAAAACAGGTGAGTCAGCTAAAACATTGACCTGGTAACGATGAGTGGAGGAGGATGAGGAAAAAAGGGAGGAGGGGAGGAGTAGTGGGGGAGGAGGGTGCAGGGCAAGAGAGGATCTGTTGTTTCTCCAATGTGGAGAACAGTTGGTGTGTAGTGAAATATTGTTGGGGGACAAACAACACTGGCTAATTCCCAAATGGCACCCTATTCCCTATGTAGTACACTACTTTTGACCAGAGCCCTGGGCCCATAGGGCTTTAGTTAAAAGTAGTGCACTATATAAGGAATAGGGTCCCACATATACCTTCACCCTCCACTATCACAGCCAGAAGGCCACCAGATGTTCTCTTTACACTTATGTGGTCGGTGTCACTAAAGTACTGGGGCAGACTGGAGTGAAAATAAATATGGAATGGCATATCTGGGAGCTGGGAGATTCATTTGCTGGGTACGTCTGAGTGAACTCTGTGTGTGTTGTGTGTGTGCGTGCGCTTGTGTGTGGGGAGAGAGAGGGGTGCTGTAGTCACCCAACAGTTTATTAAGTCCCCCAACACACTCCTAAAATGGAGTGGTACAACTCAATGAAATGCAACTGTCATTTATAATCGTATTTTTTATTTAATTACATTTATTGACCGACGATCACGCAATACAACAGCAGTAGTGTCGTACTTGTATACATGATTTTATGTACTATTATTATTTCTACTGAAATTAACTATGTCATTATTCTCATTGCATTCTACTATATTTACTGAAATGCTGTACCATATTGGCAATATCTACAAATTGCAATTCATGCCAATAAAGCAATGTGAATTTGAATTTGAGAGAGACGGAGAGAGATGGAGGTGGAGAGAGAGGGAGACGGAGTGAGGGTTTAATAGGTAAAACCGCAGGAGGCTGGTGCACAATGCAGGACGCATACGGAGTCAGCTAACAACCCGTGACCACAGCGTAATTATAAACCATTTTGTAATTATGAATTGCTTTCGTAGCGGTGTTTTGACCGCGACGCGCTAAGCTGCTCTTGGCTGCCTGCGGCGAAGATGACAAACAGCAACAGAGAGGAGAGGGAAGAGAGGAAGAGGGAACCAGACAAGAGAGAAGAGCGAGAGAAATAGAGGAAAGGGAGAGGGAGAGAGAGAGAACCTTGGTGTTGAGCTTTACTATTTTACAAAGTGAATCCAACAGAGAAAGTCACTGTGATTCCCATAGACAAAATCATTATGCTTTTAGCCCCAAATGCTTTCTCATTTGGGAGCTCTGGGTATAACAAACAATATCTAGCTTCTACACCTGCATTGCTTGCTGTTTGGGGTTTTAGCCTGGGTTTCTGTACAGCACTTTGAGATATCAGCTGATGTACGAAGGGCTATATAAATACATTTGATTAGTGTAAAGAAGAAATGGTGGGTGGCTGGTGGTGGGAGGTGGAGGACTACTGAGTGTGTCCCAGTCGAAGTGCCTGAATCTGGTCTAAGAGCAGAGTGGTGGCTGCCTCTCTCTGGCTCTGGTGGAATGAGATGTGACTGGGGCTGGATGTTGATTAATGTGGCGCTGAGTTTGGGGGTGCGGGGCGCATGCCCGCGTGTGTTCTAGGCTAGCAGGAGAAGATAAATCCAGAAGCAGACTGCCGGAGACAATCTGATTACTGTTCCCCTCACGCTTTTCATCTTCATTCTGCTCAGAGCTCACCATGGCAACCGGGAGAAAGACCCAACGGCCACCAATAGTTAGACAGTCACCTTATGGCCTCCTGTACTTCCAGGATCAAGAGGAGGGTGACAACACAACCTTACAACCTACAGTACACCTGGCATCTAACTCTGCTCAACATTCTGTTCAACCTATTCAGATTTTGGCTCAACTTATACTATTGTGTGGCGATTACACGGGACAGAGGGAAGTCTCACAGTCAAAGACATAGACATTTAGACAGAAATTACCACCCTGACAATCCTGGTCTATGGCGATATAGTTTACAGGCTTGCCCCCAACACATCCCTCAATAAACTAGATGTCATTTATCACACTGCTATCTGCTTTGTTACCGGTGTCCCCTGCAACATTCATCGCTGTGACCTTTACACCCGGGTCAACTGGCCCTCGTTACATACAAAACGTCAGACCCAGTGGTACCAGTTTAAGTCTTAACTTCACCTGAGCTCTTCAACATATCCACTACCAATAGCAGCCTGTGCTCACTCATTCCCAAGGCCGGCACTTCCTTTGGCCGTCATTTATTCCAGCTTCCCGCCGCCAACGACTGGAACGAGCCGCAAAAGACCCTCGGACTTGATACATTCATCCCACGACGCTCTTTCAAAAACATATTAACGGAACTGCTATTTTAGTGAACCATTCTAGATGACAGGACTGAAATGTTGATCTCTTTGTTCGGCCTTTTAATAGCTTAGCCTAACAAAGGGACCCGCTCTTACTTGAAGATAAGACCCTGTGGTTCTTTGATACGTTAAACCACTTCCTAAGTGCTTCAAAGCTCTGAGTGTAGACCTCCAAAGCTGATTAGCCTTCATAACATACTGTCAGGTTGGTAATAGCTTCTAAAATGAGAACATGAAGCATTTTGTGAACTTGTCTTGAGGAGAAATTTGGTAAAGCGTTAGCACACCTCCACACGTAACTAATCCCTGTGTTTGCTCAGTGTGGGGGCTGATGGAAGATGCTTTGACTGGGCTATTTCTAAACCATGTATAAAAACATGCCCAGAGAACATAGAAAAACCAAACCTTTCAGACTGGTGAGGGACCCTGTGAGCAGCAGGTACACACTTAGGTACATACTCACGCACTTACACGCTCAGGTACGCACAGCAGGTAGGCATTCACTTATGGACCACACAAGGCACTGAACAGAGCGGGGAGTCAACCACACAGTAAACTAAATCACCAGTGTTGTTTTTTCTCTCACAGAGAGAGAGAGAGAGAGAGAGAGATGTGCAGTTGGTACAGCGCAGTGAGATACAACTGCCATTAGACGGAAAGCGTTTTAGAAGGGTAACCTTGGTAACTGCTCTCAGGATAACAAGAACGTTTACAGTGTTACAGCTCCCATGAGCCCCAGGATGGGTTTGTGACCAGACATGTAGGCGTCCGTTGGCGGCCCTTACACACACATGCGCATAAGCACACACACACACTCTTGTAGTGCAACATAAGAGCACTGCACTAACATGGGATGCTTTTTGCCCTCTGTTACTATGTGGACAGCAGTCAAGGATCAGGGACCGTCCTGTTTTTACTGGTCTCAGTACAGCACTCACTACCGTGTTCAGGGACTGCCACACAGTGGTCACCTGGGGTATTACAGATAGTACAGAGTTCCAGCTGAACAGTGTGCACTTACAAACATATAAACACACGTAACTAGGGAGGACACCATATCTATTACGTAGGTACATGGGTGTGAAGTCACACTGCAGAGCATCATTGTGAGCACAAAGAGTTATGATCATCACACCGATAATTATACTTTCTCACCTCAATCAGGTCTCACTGGTCACACACTGGTTGAATCAACGTTGTGTCCCCGTCAACTAAATGACGTGGCACAGACGTTGAATTGACGTCTGTGCCCAGTAGGGTGCAATGGAGTAAGATTCTTCGACACCAGAAACAACAACTTTAAGGTGTGATTTATACATTTCATTACTTGTGAATCGAGTACATAGAAAAGTGTAGTAAAATAGGATTTGGTCTCTTATGTTCAAGTAAACCCAAACACAGTTTGCCATGTTCAATAGGTTCGTCTAAATCAAAAGGAGATGATGGCAATTCCACAAGACGTCAGACTTACCGTCGTTATTATTACACGTCAAATGTCTAGACTTTGTTTCCATCATCTTAGCTTCCCAGCGAGCACCAGTCTGTCCAACGAAACAGACCACTTAAAGTGATGTTAGGAGGCTTCATAATAACTCAGAACCACCTTCTCCTTTCCCCTCTGCTCCCGTAAGGATGTACAGTATTCTACATCCCAAATTCCACCCTATTCCCTATTCAAAGTGTGCAACTTTTGACCAGGGCCCATAGCGTAGTGCACTATGTAGTCTGGCAATAGGGTGCTATTTGGGCCGGCTGCTTTAGCCTCAGCCCCCTTTGGCTCTCTACAGCTCCAGTCAGCAGCTTAAGTCAAGTAAAGAGCCTGATCTTCCATCACCTGCTGTTGAGAACCTCTCCATCTCCCCTATCTCCTCCTCCAGCACAGTATCTGCCTGTCTGCTACAGTCCTCTGAATGGGGGGGGGGGGGTAAAAAAAAGAAGATTTCTAAAGCCAGTTAACAGAGTGGCCTTAACACAACTCTTTTTGAAATGGCCATCAGTAAACGCAGTGGTCCACAAATGGTGAAACGAGAATCAACACAGGTCGGTTTTAAAGGGAAGGTCTTGGTGGGCCATGGCACAAAAAGGTTCGGTCACTATTGGAAAATAAGTAGAGAACATATGACATGGGGGAAGGGGAGAGTGGAGAGAGTAGAGAAGGGAAGAGAGGCCTGAGGTAAGAGAGAGAACAGTAGCTCAGCCCCCTTTCAATTGTGGAAGACTTCATGTCTCTCCAGACTCGGAAGTGCCTTGGCTACAGCTCCCTACCACCTCCGTACAGCACTACTATATGCCTAATTACCATAACCTAACTGGGGAGCATGTCCATGTTTACAGCAATTACATTCCTTTAGTTTCTTTGCTACCATCTGAATCACCACGGCTTGATTAGCCAGCGCTGTGTGTATCACAACGGCCGTGTGCCACAAAGGTAATTTAATCTGCCGGTGTAGTGTGGACACGGCGTACATCCCGAATGGCACACTAGTCACTCCAAAGCAGTGTACTATGTAGGGAATAGGGTACCGTTTGGGACGCAGGCAGGATATCGACGGAAAGCAACTTGGATGTGAAGGAAATGAGAGTGATTGCAGGAAAGCCATGTATTCAGGCATTTTTGCGATAAGAGAAGGGGATTAAAGGAGAGTTAGATTGGAATCTCCTTTCTGTCTCACCTGGAGGAATGAGACCTCTGTGTTTCTGGCTTCACCACACACAGATGGAGAGGTGGTTTGGTGAACCACGCTTACGCGATAAGGAACCTTGCCCGAGACCTGAAGTCTGTGTTAAGTCCTAGTGATTTATATGGGCCTATGGTAAATCTGCTAGTGTATGGTCTGCATGTTTTGCAGGCCAGTTAGCAGCAGACCCATGGTGGGGGAATATGCACTGAAGTGCTTAATACCAACAGTTATTAAAACCAACAACTATCATCAGTCAGTGTTACGCAGGGAGCTGAGGGGAGGGGTGGGGAACTGGGAATCTCACATAGTCTACCAGCATGAACTAAACTAAGGCCTAGATTCAATTAGATCAAGCGTTAACAGGCGATAGCTGACACCAGCCTGGCTGATGTTTTGGTGGCGTTGGAGGATGGGACTGCATTGGAGCTGTCAAATCGGGGAGCAGCTGCTCTTGGGATCACTGTCCAGCCGCACCTGTCTGACACGAGTTTCGAATTTCAGAACGAGAGAGTGCGGGCTATGTCGAAATAATGACACTCAAATTGCAAGTCATTTAGCTAAATAAGGACAAGTTCTACCAGTGTAATCGAAGGTGTAGATAACATCTCACATTTCAGTGTTCCAAATTGGAAATTCTAATCAAACTCGAATTCTGTTGTGTCACGTGCTTCCTCAACAGCAGGTGTAGACTAACAGTGAATTGTTTACTTACTGGCTCTTCCCAACAACGCAGAGAAAATAGAGAAATAATAGAAAATGAATAATAAAAGGAATAATAAATACACAATGAATGATGATAAATTGGTTATATACACGGGGTACCAGTACGGAGTCGATGTGCAGAGGTAATTGAGGCAGATATGTACTGTACACATAACTAGAGTGACTAGGAAACAGGATTGATAATTAACAGTAGCAGCAGCATATATTATGAGTCAAAAAAGTTGTGCAGAAACGCTCAGTCAATGCACATAGTCCTGGTAACTATTTGGTTAACTATTTAATTGACTATCAGTCTTGCGCTTAGCAGTCTTGCGCTTAGGGTAGAAGCTGTTCAGGGTCCTGTTGGTTCCAGAATTGCTGTGCGAGTTCCACATGCTGTGCGGTAGCAGAGAGAACAATCTATGACTTGCTCTCAATGATGCACCTGTAGAACTTTTTGAGGACCTGAGGGTCCCATGCCAAATAGTTTCAGCCTCCTAGGCGGGAGGAGGCTTTGTCGTGCCGTCTTCACAACTGTACTGGTGTGTGTGGACCATGATAGATCCTTAGTGATGTGGACCGAGGAACTTGAAGCTCTCAACCAGCACTCAACTACAGCCCCGTCGATGTGAATGGGGGCGTTCTCTGCCCTCCGTTTTCCAGTAGTCCACGATCAGCTCATTTGTCTTGCTGACATTGATGGAAAGATTGTCACCACACTGCCTGGTCTCTGACCTCCCTATGAACTGTCTCATCGTCATCGGCAGGGTTGGGGAGTAACGGATTACAATAAAGCGGTAACTGTTCTCAAAAATATTGTAATCGGATTACAGATTACAAAACTAGATGAAAAACTAGGATTGCTTTTAAATTCAGAAGGGTGGGAAAAAAATATTTGACACTTCTCTGTTTTCTCAATGACATTCAAATCAGCATTGAAAAAAGTCGCAAGTTTAAGTTTGTTCCACCTGAGCGAGTCTGACCACAAGTCAGAGACCGCTGTGATGACACAGCAAATTGTGTTCGATGGATCGCGTGAAAAGAGCAGGAATAGGCTTTTGTAGGCTACATTCCAAGCTATGTTTTCCAATGGTGCGGCTGTTGTCGGCATCCAAAGATTATCCAACTTGAATAAACGCTTGGAGGTAAGGATGACAGCGGTGGTGTAGTCTACGGCGATACGGATATCACTTGGTATTGATATCTACATAGCGCATTGATGTGAATCACACTGCTGCTCTCTCATTTAGCTAATTGCGCTTTACGGATTGTGGTTGTTGTGGATGGCTGTTCACAAATCTAAATGTGTATTTGTACCCAATAATGGTTGAATTCAAGAAGTTTAAGGTGCCTATCAATCATTTTTTTTGAAAGCAGTGGACGGCCAGTGAAAAATGCGCTCTTGCAACAGCTACATAGTGCGGATCCCAGCCTATGGAATAAAAGTGGGGCTTTTATTGCTCAATCTAATTCATACTGATAAAACACATTTTTTTAAACACACAGGCCTAATGGACACATGATCAATCTTGCACACTTTTGATAGACTTAAAGGGGAAATCTGTAGTTGCCACATCCATTTTTGGACATAAAATTATATATACTGTAATGACGTGACTAGATCATCAAAGAACAACTGTCCAGACAGGGGATTGAGTTTACGAATGGACGGTTTATTAAACCAACTTTACACAGGCTACTGTTTGGCCGTAGCCCACGCCAACTAAATGAAAGATAGCCCACAAGCCAATCGTGACCTTCTCTTGTGAAGCCCAGACGTAAGAGGGAGAACAAAGGCAAAACCTGGTCTTAACTTCCAATGCTCCATCCCCCTGCCCAACCCCCCTCCACGCCACTCCGCCAACCACCAGGATGCCCGGCATCAGAACATTCCAGGCATTCCCGTGGTTGGCAGATAGCAGGTTGACTGACATGTCGGACCCCGCGAACACAACCACCTACTAGCCTAACACATAACACACAGCTGTCTGTGCGGGTCGCTACAATACAGTACCAGTCAAAAGTTTGGACACACCTACTCATCGAGGGTTGTTCTTTATTTTTACTATTTTCTACATTGTAGAACCACACATGCGGAGATCATTCGTTCAGCTACTATGCATCTCACAAAGACTGGAACCAAAAATTTCAAATTTGGACTCATCATAGCAAGATCCAAAGGACAGATTTCCATCGGTCTGATGTCCATTGCTCGTGTTTCTTGGCCCAAGCAAGACTCTTCTTCTGATTGGTGTCCTTTAGTAGTGGTTTCTTTGCAGCAATTCAACCATGAAGACGTGATTCACGCAGTCTCCTCTAAACAGTTGATGTTGAGATGTCTGTTACTTGAACTCTGTGAAGCATTTGTTTGGGCTGCAATTTCTGAGGCTGGTAACTCTAATGAACTTATTCTCTGCAGCAGAGGTAACTCTGGGTCTTCCTTTCCTGTGGCAGTCCTCATGAGAACCAGTTCATCGTAGCGCTTGATGGTTTTTGCGAATGGACTTGAATTAACTTTCAAAGTTCTTGAAATGTTCCATATTGCCTTACTTTCATGTTTTAAAGTAATGATGGACTGTTGATTCTCTTTGCTTATTTGAGCTGTTCTTGACATAATATGGACTTTCTTTTATCAAATAGCGCTATCTTCTGTATACCAACCCTACCTTGTCACAACACAGCTCAAACGCATTTAAAAAGGAAAGAAATTCAACAAAATAACTTTTAGGCACATCTGTTAATTGAAGTAAAATCCAAGACTACCCCGTTAAGCTGGTTGAGAGAATGCCGAGCGTGTGCAAAGCTGTCATCAAGGCAAAGGGTTGCTACTTTGAAGAATCTCAAATATAAAATATATTTTGATTTGTTTAAAATCTTTTTGGTTCCTACATTATTCCATATGTGTTATGCCAAATGTGACTCCAAACTCCAAAGGTAGTGTATGTCCATTGATTCATGAAGAAAATAACTTATATATGCCTCATGAGTTAAGTTCAACTGTCACACTCCATGAGAACCCAAAATATAAGCTTGTTTTACTCCAATGTTTGTAAACATTGTGATGTAAACAAACACTGTATAGCCTCTTAACATGGTTAAAAGTATCATTTTGATATCATGGATGATCAGTTCTTGCATCCATAGCTCTGTCTATTAATCTGAGAGTGGTTCCATTACTCCAGGCCCATCCCTCAGCTTTTTACCAAAACAGAGGCGGGGCACCGTTTTGTATTGTTTCATCTGTTTCATCTTTAAACAGCTGCATATGATCAAGATATCAAAGTGTCACCAACAAAAAGGTAAACAATAGGCCTATAGCAAATGCAGCATATGGCATTCATTTTTCACATGTACAGTTGAAGTCGGAATTTTACATACACCCTAGCCAAATACATTTAAACTCAGTTTTTCACAATTCCTGACATTTAATCCTTGTAAAAAATCCCTGTTTTAGTTCAGTTAGGATCACCACTTTATTTTAAGAATGTGAAATGTCAGAATAATAGTAGAGAGAATTATTTATTTCAGCTTTTGTTTCTTTCATCACATTCCCAGTGGGTCAGAAGTTTACATACACTCAATTAGTATTTGGTAGCATTGCCTCCTGACAGAGCTGGTGTAACTGAAGCAGGTTTGTTTGGCCTCTTTGCTCGCACACGCTTTTTCAGTTCTGCCCACAAATTTATAGGATTGAGGTCAGGGCTTTGTGATGGCCATTCCAATACCTTGACTTTGTTGTCATTAAGCCATTTTGCCACAACTTTGGAAGTATGCTTGGGGTCATTGTCAATTTGGAAGACCCATTTGCGACCAAGCTTTAACTTCCTGACTGATGTCTTGAGATCTTACTTCAATATATCCACATAATTGTCCATCCTCATGATGCCATCTATTTTGTGAAGTGCACCAGTCCCTCCTGCACCAAAGCACCCCCACAACATGATGCTGCCACCACCGTGCTTCACGATTGGGATGGTGTTCATTGGCTTGCAAGCGTCCCCCTTTTTCCTCCAAACATAACAATGGTCATTGTGGCCAAACAGTTGTATTTATGTTTCATCAGACCAGAGGACATTTCTCCAAAAAGTACAATCTTTGTCCCCATGTGCAGTTGCAAACCGTAGTCTGGCTTTTTTATGGCGGTTTTGGAGCAGTGGCTTCTTCCTTGCTCAGCGGCCTTTCAGGTTATGTCGATAAGAGACTCGTTTTACTGTGGATATAGATACTTTTGTACCTGTTTCCTCCAGCATCTTCACAAGGTCCTTTGCTGTTGTTCTGGGATTGATTTGCACTTTTCACACCAAAGTACGTTCAGAATGCTTCTCCTTCCTGAGCGGTATGATGGCTGTGTGGTCCCATGGTGTTTATACTTGCGTACTATTGTTTGTACAGATGAACGTGGTACCTTCAGGCGTTTGTAAATTGCTCCCAAGGATGAACCAGATTTGTGGAGGTCTACCATTTTTTGGGTGTGTATGTAAATGTATGTTAACTTCCGACTTCAACTGTAAATAGAACCTTTCAGTAGTGATCAAAGCATGCCATTCCATGAGCGCAGCATTTATTTTTCAACTCGAATCAATGAGCCAAATCAGTACTCTTTGACAACAAAATCATAAACAGCAGAAGTGGGCTGGCTAATACAGTAAGTCCTGCTCAGGTTAAACAATTTGGCTAATCAATACTTCCATATTTCCAAGTCCTACTCTTGAAGATCAATGAGTATAACATTTACTGGAATGACTGGAACTCTGATGGACTTTGGTTTTTAATGTAAAGATATAATTTAATCGTATTATTAGATATAGTAGAAAGAGATGGGTTAGGAGAAGCCTACATAACCAACCCATAACATAAAGTAAAATGTAACATCCATATATGGCCAGCTATGTACACTTTAACATAATTTTATCCTGCAATAAATGTTGTTAAATTGGTAACGTACATTTTTGTCTTCTTCTAATGCCTTCTAATGGAATGCAATCAGATTATGTTACTGAGTTTGGGTTATCCATAAGTGACATTGTTGATTACAATTTTGGACAGGTAACTAGTAACTGTAGCATTTAGAAAGTAACCTACCCAACCCTGGCGGTGATCAGGCCTACCACTGTCGTGTCGTCAGCAAACTTAATGATGGTGTTGGAGTCACGCGCGGCCACGCAGTCGTGGGGGAACAGGGAGTACAGGGGGGGACTAAGCATGCAACCCTGAGGGCCCCCCATGTTGAGGGTCATCATGGCAGATGTGTTGGTGCCTAGCCTCACCACATGGGGGCGGTCCACCAGGAAGTCCAGGATCCAGTTGCAGAGGGAGGTGTTCAGTCCCAGGGTTTTTAGCTTAGTGATGAGCTTTGAGGGTACTAGGGTGTTGAATGCTAAGCTGTAGTCAACAAACAGCATTCTCACTCTTGTCCAAGTTGGAGAGGGCAGTGTGGAGTGCAATAGAGATTGTGTAATCTGTGGATCTGTTGGGGTGGTATGAAAATAAGAGTGGATCCCGGGTGTCTGGGATGATGGTCTTGATGTGAGCCATGACCAGCCTTTCAAAGGACTTCATGGCTAAAGAAGACAAGTGTTATGGGGCGATAGTAATTTAGACAGGTTACCTTGGCGTTCTTGAACACAAGGACTATGGGGGTCCGCTTGAAACATGTAGTTATTACAGACTGGGTCAGGGAGAGGATGAAAATGTCAGTGAAGACATTGGTCTTCTGACATTGGCCAGCTGGTCAGCACATGCTCTGAGTATGCATCCTGGTAATCCGTCTGCCCCTGCGGCCTTGTGAATGTTAACCTGTTTATTAAAGGTCTTACTCGCATCGGCTACAGAGAGCATGATCACACAGTCATCCGGAGCAGCTGGTGCTATCATGCATGGTTCAGTGTTGCTTGCCTCAAAATGAGCATAAAAGGCATTTAGCTCGTCTGGTAGGCTCGTGTCAGTGGGCATTTAGAGGCTGAGTTTCCCTTTGTAATCTGTGATAGTTTGCAAGCCCTGCCACATCCGACGAATGTCAGAGCCTGTGTAGTAGGATTCGATTTTAGTCCTGTATTGAAGCTTTGCCTTTTTGATGGCTTGTTGGAGGTCATTGCAGATCATTATTGCCCTGATATTGGAAATGGGCCTTTTCAACTGTTAAGCAATTTTCTTATAGCCATTTCCTGATTTGTGCATCTCAACAACCTTTTGTCACACATCATTACTGTATTCTCGGGTCTTTCCCATAGTGATGGATGTGTGTCCTGTGTGTCAACTCATATTTATACCCAAGTGAAACAGGTCGTGGCTTACCACGTACATGTTACTAATCGCTCAGGTGAACTTAAAAACGTAAAATATGAATGGGATTATACCTCAGTTAGATTTTACTCATAAGAATTTCTAGGGGTGCCAATAATTGTGGCACAAATGTTTCGGAGAAAAATATTTATTTTACATTTATTTAAAAAAAAAATCCTTCAATTAAAGGTTGCATTTTTGTGAATAATTTTGAATGAAAGACCAAGAGGATAACAGCAAAGACATTTTTATCATAGCCCGTTTTGCTCATATTTACCAAGGGTGCCAATATTGACGTCATCAATGCACTTATTAATGAAGCCGGTGACTGATGTGGTAAACTCCTCAATGCCATTGGATGAGTACTGGATCATATTCCAGTCTGTGTTAGCGAAACAGTCCTGTAGCTTAGCATCTGCTTCATTGGACCACTTCCATATTGAGCGCGTCGCTGGTACTTCCTGTTTGAGGTTTTTCTTGTAAGCAAGAATCAGGAGGATAAAGTTATGGACAGATTTGCCAAATTGAGAGTGAGGGAGAGCTTTGTATGCATTTCTATGTGTGGAGTAAAAGTAATCTAGAGTTTTGTCTCCACTAGTTGCTCAGGTGAGATGCTGGTAGAAATTAGGTAAGGCGGATTTCAGTTTCCCTGCATTAAAATCACTGGCCACTAGGAGCGCCACATCTAGATGAACATCTTCTTGTTTGCTTATGGCCCTATACAGCTCGTTGAGTGTGTCTTTAGTGCCAGCATCGGTTTCTGGTGGTAAATAGACAACTACGAAAAACATGGACGAAAACTCTCTTGGTAAATAGTATTGTCTACTACTTATCATGAGGTACTTTAACTCAGGCGAGCAGAACCTTGAGACTTCCTTAATATTAGAGATTGCGCTGCAGCTGTTGTTGTCAAAGGGACACACACCTCCCCCTTCAGCTTACCTGATGCTGCCACTCGATCTTGCCGATGCATAGAAAAACCAGCTGGATGTACACTAAGTATACCAAACATTAAGAATACTATTAGGAACACCTCCCACTGCCATTGATGTTGCTAGTGCTGTCTCTGGCCCATACTCCAGCACAGTAGGCTGGAGTGTGGGCTCCAGCACGACACTCCAGCACCAATAACATTGCCAACCACCAAAAACCCCCACCGGTTTTTGAATGATCGGACTGTGAATCTAAAATAGATTGGTAGCTAGCTGGTGAAGCTTTTAGTCATTTCCCAATTCATTTGGTGATCAAGCTAAAGCTGGTTGCTCGGTCAGCGCTCTGCTCACGCAGGCGGTACGTGCTAGCTAAACAGAAGGCTTTGTAGAGCATCTGTGTGACGTCGCGCACTCAAGAAGGGTCAACCAATCACTCGCAGGGATTCATGAATATTCATGACATTGTCCCCGGGTCTTCCTACGGCAGGAAATGTTGCGTCCAGTAGCGTAACGAGACTCTGTGCAGAGGACGTAGGGTCATAATAAATGGGCATAACATAGTTCCACCTCTGACACTGCCAAAACAACCGCCATGTGGATGCCGGCTAGCATAGATCTGATAGAATGTAGCCCGAAACTTCCTAATACCTCATCATCAAAGCCTCCTTGCCTCAATCTCAAGCTGTCCAAGTTATCTGACTTCTTATGAATATTTAATATTTGACTAGGAAGTTTCCTATCAGAGGATTTAGTGGTTCTCCCTCGCATAAAAACCCTTCATTAATTATGGATTTGGATCGCACAAGGGGGATCATCTCCTGTTTCTCTCTCTCGCTCTCTCTTTCTCCCTCTCTCTCCCTCTCCGTTTTGACTGATCAGCAGGTGTTTAAGTTTAAGGGGGCACACCACAGATGTTAGCTCAACATTGCACAGAGAAAAACCGCTAATTCCCACACACATATTTGAAAGGGTCTTGGCCTCTCAGATATGTTCAGCAACTATACCGGAGTGATAAAATGACTTGTGTTGTTTTTGTTGTCTCTTCTCTTCGTCAGTAAAGTTTTCAAATAACGTGTTCATGTGTTTTCTTATTTTTCCCCTCTTGAACAACAGTGAACAAAAACTTGCTCAATGGTTGCCCGGGGCAAAGTCTAAAGCCTGTCCGTTATATTACTGCAGACCTCGGGCTCCATTCAACCTGTATCAAGGAAGTTCGGCATTACAGCCTGATTGAAATTTAAAGTCAATGTTCCCGAGTTAGTGGAGACTGCATTCCCGTATGTCGGCTCATTACCTTCAAATTGGAACGCTTCAGCGAAACAGATCGAAAAGAACCTCTTGTCTCAAATCACTCTAACGACAGTGGATCAATAGCCCTGCCGTTCATAACAGGAAAACATTCATAACACTACCAGTAAGTGCTTTCTCTGGGGCTCTGAGCAAATAATATGTGTATTGTGGGTAAAAATGGAACATTTGGGGAAGTAGCGTTCTCCTGGCATCTGCCAAACGCAAATTCGTTCGTCGAACTGCCAGATGGTGAAGCGTGATTCATCACTCCAGAGAATCCGTTTTCACTGCTCCAGAGTCCAAAGGTGGCGAGCTTTACACCACTCCAGCCGACGCTTGGCATTGCGCATTGTGATCTTAGGCTTGCTTGTGCGTGGCTGCCCAGCCATGGAAACCCATTTCATGAAGCTGCCGATGAACAGTTCTTGTGCTGATGTTGCTTCCAGAGGCAGTTTGGAACACGGTAGTGAGTGTTACAACCAAGGGCAGACAATTTTTACACAATACGCGCTTCAGTCTGTGGGCTTGTGTGGCCTACCACTTCACGGCTGAGCCGTTGTTGCTCATAGACATTTCAACTTCACAATAACAGCACTTACAGTTGACCGTGGCAGCTCTAGCAGGACAGAAATTTGACAAACTGACTTGTTGGTAAGGTGGCGTCCTATGACGGTGAAAGTCCCTGAGCTCTTCAGTAAGGTCATTCTACTGCCAATGTTTGTCTATGGAGATTGCATTGCTGTGTGCTCAATTTGATGCACCTCTAATTTGAAGGGGTGTCCACATACTTTTGTATTTATATATATAAATCAAGAAAAACCCTTAAATGAGCAGGTGTTCTAAAACTTTGTAATTGATAAAAAATGGAAATGCAACATGTAAAGTGTTGGTCCCATGTTTTTTGAGCTGAAATAAAATATCCCAGAAATGTTCCATGTGCACAAAAAGCTTATTTCTCAAAAATGTTGTGCACACATTTCAGGGGTGCTGAGGTCTCTAATAAAGCCCTTTCTAAAAACGTCCAGATTAGTCTCCCGCTCCTTGAAAGCGGCAGCTCTAGCTTCATCACAGTGCTGATGTTGCTTGTAATCCATGGCTTCTGGTTGGGATATGTCCGTACGTTCAAGCTGGTGACTGATGTGGTATACTCCGCAATGCCATCGGATGAATCCCTGAACATTTTCCAGTCTTTGCTAGTAAAACAGTCCTGTAGCTTAGCATCTTCTTTGTTGGACCACTTCCGTATTGAGCTGGTTTTTGCTTGTACAGTAAGTAGGAATCAAGAGGATAATGTTATGGTCAATTTTGTCAAATGAAGGGCGAGAGGAGAGTTTTGTACGGATCTCTGTGAGGATTAAAGGTGATCTAGAGTTTTTTTTCCCTTTAGTTGCACATGTGAAATTAGGTAAAACAGATTTCTGTTTTCCTGCGATAAAATCCCCAGCTACTAGGAGTGCTGCCTCTGGATGAGCATTTTCTTGTTTGCTTATGACCTTATATAGGCCATTGAGTGCGGCCTTAGTGTCAGCATCGGGTTGTGGTGGTAAATAGACAGCTACGAAGAATATAAACTCTCTTGATAAATAGTGTGGTCTACAGCTTATCATGAAGTACTCTTAACTCAGGCGAGCAAAACCTTGAGTCTTCCTTAATATTAGAGATTGCGCACCAGCTGTTGGTGACAGAGACACACACCTCCCCCTCCCCCAATGTTGTCTTGCAGATGCACGGAAAACCTGGGTAACTGTATATTACTTATGTCCTTATTCAGCCACGACTGGGTGAAACATAGAATATTACAGTTTTTAATGTCCCGTTGATAATGTAGTCTTGAACCGAGCTTATCCACTTTATTCTCCAGTGATTGCACGTTCGCCAGTGGAACGGAGGGCGGATTATCCACTCGTCGACGCAGTCTTGCCAGGCATCCGGCTCTTCGACATCTGTAACAGTCTCTCCTCGTATCTGTAATCTGATTACAATATTTTTGCAGGTAACAACTGATTAGTTAATTTATTTTGTAATCATATTACATGTAATCAGTTACCCACCAATCCTGATTAACCCTCACTACCCATCTTGTTTCTAACATAGATCAGATAGATGCATGGGAAATCAGCAGTTCCCTCACATAACTCTACAGGAATATTATATGGGTGAATTAACAGGAAAGTACAATGACAGGCCAAATAAAAACATTTGGGATTCTTAACTTTATGTTAGTTGCTTTTATAACTGCATATACAGGAATATGGGTGAAGTAGGCAAACAGGACCAAAAGTACCAAAGACAAACGCAGTCTGCACTACATTAAGTTGGTCTTATACCTGTGTTGTTATGCTGTGATTACCTTGGTAACATAGTTGCATATTACAAAGTTATTGAGCGTTTGGTAGACTGGCACCGTAGACCTAACGTTGTGTAATCAGTATTCAGCCTAGCAGAGTGTTGACAGCCAGGCAGCACAGCGAGAGGAATGGCTATGGTTGGTATCCTTGTGGGAGAACATCGTTTTAACATGTATACAGGATGCACCCCAAATGGCACCCTGTTCCCTCCATAGTGCACTACTTTTGACCAGCATGCTCTGGTCAAAAGTAGTGCACTATATAGGGAATAGGGTGTCATTTGGGACGTGACCACAGTGAATAATGTCCACTTCACAGAGAGCCAAATGTGCACCGTTCCACCTCCCATGGAGCTAGGGAGGTCACCTCAGCCCACTGGTGATGATGGGAGACATCACTCACCAGAATTGTGGTGTGTGTGTAGCTGTCAGACAGATTTGAGCCATTGGCGAGAGAGTGTCACTGTTTTGTCAAAGTGTACAAACTACCCTGTCAACTAGAGCAGGAGGGGGTATCTTGGCAATGTCGCTTTCAATCAGTAGGCCTAAAAATACACCGGCTCTATCAAACTATGTGTCTGTGATCAGGCAACTCCGGGGTATCATTTGTTAAATAGTTTCTCTGAACTAACTTCCCTATCCTGCCAAAGGCCTAAAGTAGAGAAAAGTGTGTGACGGATACTGTGTCTCTTCAACTCTTCGTAGTGTAGCATGTAGCCGTCCACTCTGGGACGATGTCAGGGTTTTACAGGAAAACTCAGTGCAAAATGAGAAATTTGGTGCTCGGTGTCCTTCTCTACAGTACCAATATGGGGATAATTTGGAATGATATTACAGTAATCATTCTACTTTTACCCAATTGTTGATTTTGTGTTGGGGTAGAAGCTGTGTGGATCAGTGAAAAGCTTTTGCAGTTATAATTAATAACTTATGAGATTTTTTTCACTGCGAAGAATAAGAATTAGATAGGACCATCAAGTGAAAATGTATGCATCATTGCAATCGTTTCTTACCATAATATAAAACAAGTGCAAAGAGAAAATACCCCACCGTGTGAATGCAATCATATTTCCATTCCACCCCAGTATTACACAAAATAAAATGCAGAACAGGTCTTTACTATATACTTAGCTGGTATTTCAAAAACACTATCGTTAGTGTGACCTATACCTTGGGAGTTATTTTTACATGATTTCACAGCCTTTGAAGCACCTGCCCTCTAGTTTCTGTAAGGGTCATTATCAGTCTCTGTCCTGTAGTGACATCAAGTGGCCGAATGTGGGAATTGCAGTCGTGACCGGCCCACACAATCTACTACAAGTACCTCCATGCTCATTTGGAATGACTAACAATACTCTTATGAGTATCTATAGGTGTATTACGAAGGATTACAATACAGAGAATGGGAAATACTTCATTTTATTTAAATAAAAAAAATGTACATCACATATTTTACAATAGACATTGTCTTCTTTAAAAACGCAAAGGATTACGTTATTGTATAGAAATTCCTCTTTCGTCATTTTAGTCCTTGGACACACAGATGACATAATTACCCACAACTGTCAGATGATTGCAGTATATTGAACTTCGCAGTGATATACTGTATGGGAATATCATGAAGTAATTGACTAACGTTTACATTTAGTTAGAACTAATACTTGGTTAACACAATGAGAGACGCGCAGAAGGAGATCAATAGAAACCAGAGTAGAAACCGGTGAACGGCAGCTCTCCGTCACCATGCTGACCTCTGCTGTCTAAGGAAGGCCTGTGAGTGATCCAAAAAACGGCTAAAAAGATTATCGTGATTGTGACCATGTACTGCACTACCTATGAACGATCACTGTGACAATTTTATTTTTTTTTTGCAGCGTGAATATAATCTGACTAGAATGTTCTCGGATGTCACCGTCTACCTACTGTTAGCCTGGTCCCGGGGTCTGTCACTATATGCTCGATCCAACTCATCACCATGCTACTCAGTACATGTACAGTATATGCTATGACAACTCACTCAACAGAAGAGCTAAACTTTAGCTTGAGCTATTATAGTATTACAAACAGATCAGGGATCAGGGTTACATTTGCTGTTGGGATGAAGGTGAGCAGCAGAGGTTGTCCTGAGACCAGTCTGAGCAGATTTAAAAAGCTGACAGTCGACACAGTAATTCAAAACGCAAGAGGAAGATATCTCCCCAGTCTTCATAACTCCACCTGTGACAAGGAGCTCAAACCGGCATTCCAAACAAAAAGAAAAACGAGAAATTCATTCAGGTTTGTAACCCAACCTTCAGTAAACATGTAGGTGTAGGCAGAGCATGGCAGCAGTAAAAGAAAGAGAGAAAAAAATAACATTTTGGCAACATCAACAAGAAATAAACTAGGAGTTTACAGCAGTAACACAATACATTCTGTGTGCTTCTTTTAGGACAGACCCTGATTGCAGATTTCAAAGTTAGTTACCACTCGACTAAGAAAGGCTGCAGGTAAGCATTAAGACTACACTAACGTAAAGTCAGACAATCATTCAATCAAACACACTAACAGCATGAGTTCCTTAGACAATAGACAACCTATAGAAATGACATTTCGTTTCCAGTCATAAGACAACAACTGACACAGTTTATACGGGCTTGTTAACAGTGTGGGAAGATGAATGCTTTTTTAGGGGACTAGCTTGTTGTGCTGAGGCAAAAGGATCTGAGAGCATAGTATAATCTACCCTCTCATTTGAAGCAAACGATAGACCAGAAATAAGCCCCGATCTCCACAATAACTCTTCCGGACATTTTACAAAAAACACAGAGTGTCCACATCCACTTGGTTTGGCATTCATCACAATTCGACATATCAAACCTATCTTGAGGAATAAAAGACCAGCTTTTAAATCCACAACTGTGACAATAATAAAGTGACATTGGAAATATTCTGTTCAAACCTCTTCTTCATCCTGCTGTGAATGAATACTACAGAACCAGGCCAGTTGACTGCCTCGACTTGCATTGGAATACTGACAACTCCTGGACGGAATTAACTAGTTACTAGTCAAGTTAACCAAGTTAAATTACTTCTGAAATAGGACAGCACATTGTACACATCTGACCACTCCAGTGTTAATACTACAGGTCGGTATTAGTGGTATTACTGTAAAAACTACCGTAGTATTACTATACCATAACATGTCACTAAATACTGAAGTAACAGGTACTGGGCCTTGAGCGACTGCAAAAATCATTAGTATGTTGATGTGACCTACAGTACTTAAGAATGTGTTAGCCTACTAGGCTAAAGCCAAGGCATTAACTCATCTTTAGGCCTCAGGGTTACTCGGCACACAAGTGTAGTTCACCGAACCAGCTTTGTTACATTTAAACGACGTACCTTCAGTTGCGACACATTATTCAGGGTTTAGGTCTGTCGTGCTTTAGCTTCAGAACACAATCCACAGATAGAAGGACCTACTTTAACTAAGTCCAGTTCCTCCTCATTCCATTGGTTATTACAAAAATAAGCGGAATTCAAAAGAAAGGCATCTGAAAACATTTCACAATGAACATCATCGCCAAGGTCCCCACTACTGTACGTGACACATAGTACAGTTCAGCAGTGAGTGTTGACTGTATAACACATACACGTCATATGCAAAAAGACATCTGAAAGCAAACGGGTTGGTTGCTGAACTGTGCGCGAGTGTCTCCAAGGGAAACCTATAGCAACGATGTAAACTGATGGAAAAGGCGTCTTGTCATGTTGAACGTTGTGCCGACGTTAGCTCGATGTTCACAGCTTTTTGTTTCCGACACAAACATCTAGCTACCGTACAGCGTACTGTCTTGTACGGTTCCGTGCAAGACCAGCAGTAACAGTTACACTGACTCGGACTTCACGAGAAAGAGAGAAGACAGGTGAGTAGAGACGCACGATGTCTTGGCAGCTCACACACACGCGCGTCTCTCTGAAGCGAATGAAAGCTGGCAGTCAGGCAGGCAGGCAGGAGAGCCAGCTCCTTCTCCTATGATGAGATGTCTGTGTTAAAAATAATGACCCCCCCCCCTCTACTCCACCCCCCCATCCTTCTTCCGACAGTGTTGGAATGTGTTCACCATCCCTATTGGACTATAAGTCCCACCTCCACACACACACACACACTCGCACCAGACAGACGGACGCGCCAGACAGACGGGCGCACCAGACACCTGTCAGTCATAAAAGAAGATTGTCCAGTCACTGTAAATAAGAGAGGGAGGAGAAGAGGTGTGTCCCATCACTTCCCCCAATTGTCTTTTCTCCAGCCAGGGAGGGTTCAGGGGTAGGTGGCCCAGCCCTGACCCCAGCCCAGGCCTCTTTCCATGGGGATAGCAGGGCTACAGCTCAGGGCTACAGCTCAGGGCTGCCCAAGGGTTGTCTGGAGGTGGTTGTGATCTTCATGTACTGGGTGAAGATCGCCTCGAAGGCCTCGTCTCGATGGATCATGGCACCGAACACCAGAGGCTGAGGAAGAGACAGAAATTCACAAATCATATTTCATTGATTCAGAAATATGTGAAGGTTAATAAAAAGGTCAAATGAGTCTTTATTTCCATACCTTCTGTGTGGAGGGAGTGGCTATGGAGATTCCCATTCCTGACCCAGGTAAGACAGACAGCACTTTGTACTGGGAACAGAGACAAGAGCAGGTATCAGATGAACACAATTACGATCCATTCCTTTCAAAGGAATCTATCAGTTGCTGGAAGATGCATATCAGGATGTGATATCACAGAAAACATAGAAAGGATATGAGAAAAATATTGAATTAGTCGAGTGTGTAGATAAGACACCTTCTGGATATCTGTGATGTCCACCAGCTTAATAACCTTATTCTTCTTGGAGGAGGCCGATTTGGAACTGGAACTCTCGAAGCACAGATAACTGAGACACAAAGAGACAGATGGTGAGAGAGAGGAGGAGGAGAGATCCAAAGATGGAGAGGCGAGTCAGCGCAAATCATTCACTCTTGGATCTAGCTGCAGCCTAATGGCAACACTTTGTGGCATATTGTACACGGCCACATCAGAGAGTAAAGATGGCACACCTAAGAGGATTAGCAGACCACTAGAGGTGAAAAGCTACTACTTGACGTGACAACCTAGTGTGATGAGGTTGGTCTACTTACTTCTCTGTAACATAGAGCATGCCGTTTCGTATGTAGTCCGTTGGCATCTTCCGGTCTCTGTTGATGAGGCAGCACCTCCACCCATTCTCACACACTGTAGACACAAACAGGAAAACTCTTTATTTGGATTTACTTCCACAAGCGGCTTAACAGCTCCCAAAATGTATTTTAACAAAACAACAAAAAGTTAAATGACGGGGAAAAAAAATATATCTAAATATTTTAAGTGCAGTAAGTCCTCTGACCTGGTAGAGGGCGCTCATTCTCTGAGACGTTGAAGATCTCATGAAAGGCTCCCTTCTTGGTGCTATGAATCCTGGCGCTGTCAGCATCCAGGTTTACACCGCACGGGACGGTTGCTAGGCTACCTCTAGCCACCACAGGCTGAATCTAGAGGGGAGGGGGTGTGGGAGGAGGGGAGGGGGGGCACGGAGAGGGAGGAAAATGAGGAGAAGGAGTTGGGGAGCGGGTGGGGAAGGAGGAGGAGGAGGAAGAGGAATCATTTTACTACAGAGCACTACTGTAGCCATCTTCCACTACGGATTCTCTCGGAGACTAAACGGGTAGACAGCCTCTCACAGATAGAGAGGAAACATAAGATGGAGGCCATTCATCTGTACACGGTAGGAGCATGTGCTCCTCATAACACAGCCTTGCAAACAACTTGTGTCTTATCTAACATCAGCCTCAGGGTGAGGATCTCGTGCAAAGCGCAGAGCCCCCCCCCCCCCCCAGACACAGTACACTTTACAGTACATGTAGGTAGTCAGTCATCTCTGTTAAGTTTCATTTCTAAGCGAGGACATTGTTATTTAAACGTAATTTATTGAATTGTCTATTCCAAGGGTATCCTCTACCCTTCTGCCCTGAAGTGTGCACTGCCCACTTGTTCTGTTTGCCTATGCATGCTTACACCCACCAATCCAATGCTTTTAGTGAAGGGTAAATCCCTGAAGGGGGGTGAGCGAGTGCACACGTCAGGTAGAGGGGGAGGGGGGGGGGGGGGGTCAGAAGGCAGTGTACAGTACAGACAGTATGGTATAGTAGTGGATTAGTTCGTGTTTGTAATGCTGGGAGTGAGAGTAGGGAGCTCTGCAGATAAATGGCCATGCCGTTTACAGCGACAGTACAATATACGCCCTCATGCTGCAGGCAGGCAGGCAGGCCCCTAGCTATACAGTAGATAGATGGGATTATTTGTAATGTTACATAGCAGTAGAATATGTCTTAGAATAGCAGTAGAATAAGTCTCAGCGACATAGTCGTGGGATTCAGACACACGAGTTAGCTCTTCAAGGGTTACCTGGTAAAGTATTTGAATTGAGTGACTGTTCTACTAATTGGAATCGCTGGAAAGTTTTACCTTACCTGATTATCTTACCATCGATATGAAGGAATAACAATTCTGTGTCCTAGAGGTAAACTACGGGGGGGAAATAAAGGTGCTACTGTAAACCAGACTATAGTGTATTACTACTCTAGTCACATTGAAGTTGCTTTTGACAGTGCTGCTTTGGGGTTGTGCCGGCACACTGAACACCTGGCTACTACAGAGTATGTCTGGGAAAATGGATTAAAAAAAAATGTCACAAATCAATTCAGAATTGGTTCGATTAGGACCGGTTCAATTAAAGAGTTGAACATTATGCCATTATGGCCCACTAACAGTGGATATTTACATTGACATTTTTGATCCATTTAGTCAAACACTCAGTTAACGTCGGGAGGTTTGTCGTGAACCACACGCACACACACATTTATACATGTTTTAGCTGGTGGCGCACACACAGGCACTATGTAACGTAAGGGGACAGAGGCACACCAGCGTCCCTACCTTCTCAGACCCAGACAGCTGAGAGAGAGAAACAAAACACAACGTATAGTGACAGTCACTAAAGCAAAGACCATCGAGCACCGCTAACATTACTGCCAAACTGGCTGAGGAAACAAACCAAGATAAGCCATCGCAAACACTCAACACACAGTCTCGCGGGCACAGACACACACACACACACACACACACGACAGAGCATGACATTCAGGTGGCAGTGTCGAGGTAAATTAGGTTTGTTTGAAGGGCTCGATATAGAAAGGGGTTAAGGCTCATTATGAGATCAAATCCTTACAACGTTGGTTTGACAGTAGTTACACTTGTTCCTTTTAAACAGAAATCTACACTTCAGTTGTAGTAGATACTTTTGGTAATGTGATTATGGTTGAGTTATTTAGCTTTTGTGTTAGGGAAGTTTGGGTTGGGGTAAACAATTGGTTCCTTTCTCTATGGGGAGAGTTTTTTTGTGCGTCCCCAGAGTAAGTTGTCAGATGACAGTGTGTGTGTGTTATCGTTTACTGTATATGTTGCGTGTGTGTGTGTGTGTGTGGACGTGTATATGTGCGTCTGTGTACGCATTCACAGGTGCGTGTCCTCACCCGTCGAGACATTGTGGCGTTGGTCCTCTCCTTCAACTGTGGATCAGTTGGTAGGTTGTTCCAGTCGATGTGAGGTGTGTCATATTTGTCCCTCAGCTTGGGACAGCTCTTAAACAAGAAGTCTATGATGAAGAACTTGATCCCTGCATACAGCCCTGAGAGAAAAAGAAGAGACTTTACAAAGCCAACTCTTCAGGTTTAAAAAAATATATATATATATGAAAAAGTTGACAGTAATGTTTAAGTACAATGGATTGTACCAAAAAATTATGTTGGTATACTTTGTTTACACGTTTGATGTATTTCATAAAACGTGTGTCTGCTGTAAACAATACAGGCACCAACAGGGAACACACAGGAGAAGACTAATTGCTTTAGAGAGGAACAAACATTGAATCTCAGTGTGCCAAGAGACAATGCCCCCGAGCAGCAATGAAGAGAACAAAGGGTTGTTTTTATATTGAATGTTACGCAACCATAGCATTTCACTCAGCGTGTGTGTGTGTGTGTGTGTGTGTGCGCGCACGTGTGTACTCACCAATCATGAAGCCCACGAGTTTATAGGGCAGTATGCAGGAGGAGAGAAATGTAACCCACAGGCTGATGTAGAGCTTCTGAGTGATCTCAGGTTGCACCCACATGAACAGGCTGCGCACACACGCACACACAGACACACACACACACAGAGGGCGAAAGAGCGAGGGCGAGAGAGAGAGCGAGAAACCATTTTGATGAACTATTCAGACCAACATCAGAGGGAAAGAGCATAGAATGGGAAGAGTGTGAAACAGCCATTTTCTTACTTCTTTATTTTCTCCAAAACATCCGCCATCTTACCAAAAAGGTTCTGCGAAAAAAAGCCCAACAAAATGACTTTCCCAAAACACACAATGTCTTAATGTGGTGTGTTTGTGTGCGTACGTGCATATTTATGCGTGGTTGTGTAAGTGTGTGTTCACTACTACTGTACCTGGGCTTTTTGTGCAACATCAAGCACCAACTGGAACTTTTCAGACACAGTCAAATCATCCTTTGACGGCTCCTACACGAAACAAACCCAAACAAAACCAGCTCATTCCATAGGCAGGAAATACGACAGGCCACTTCCTGTGAGATCAGGAAGCTAAGAGGAAGTCATGTGAAATGGGAGGCGTCTTACTATAGGATCCGTAATATCCGGCACAATGCTCCACTGAATCCTCCAACCTCTGAAAAGGAAAAAAAGGGAAGATATTAAAATATTGTCAAAAAACTAAAGCAGGGACGGGCAACTGGCAGCCCACACCTGCGGAACAATTTCAAATGAATTATTTTTTTTACTTAACAAGGTCTCAACTTACTGTTGAGAGTTAAAATAAAAGAATACATTTTTATTTTGGTTATGCATAAGCAGTTTCTCTTATGTCAGTCACTGACGCAATTAGCCCATGTCACCTGATATTTTTTAGATTAAAAAATAAAAAAAGCTAGACTAATTTACCAATCTGCTGTCTAGAGGGGGGGGGGGGGGGGGGGGCGTTAAAATTTTTTGTTCGCAAAGTGGCAGGGAACAAAGTTTTGCTTAGGGTCTCCAAAAAGACTTGGGACGGTTCTGACTGCATGTGTGGGTATGGATAAGGGCACGCAGACCCACGAGCCACTGTGGTCCCCCACGATGAGTTCAGATTTTTTGAAGCCCCCACCCCTATCAAAGTTGCCCATCCCTGCTCTAAAGGCTTCTGTGAAAATGAGCTGCACCACATTACATAGGTAGGTACAGTGTAATTACATGTAATAGAGAGAGGAGTATGAATTTATTGATCAAAACTTGGTAAATATGAACAAAACATGTGAAAGTCTTGGTCCCTTGTTTCATGAGCTGAAATATAAATGTGCACACACTTACTTGTTTATGTCTCTGTTAGTGAACATTTCTCCTTTGCCAAGATAATCCATCTACACTACCGGTTAAAAGTTTTAGAACACCTACTCATTCAAGGGTTTCTCTATATTTTTATTACTTTCTACATTGTAGAATAATAGTGAAGACATCAAAACTATGAAATAACACATATGGAATCATGTAGTAACCAAAAAGTGTTATATCAAAAATACATTTTATATTTGAGATTCTTCAAATAGCCACCCTTTGCCTTGACAGCTTTGCACACTCTTGGCATTCTCTCAACCAGCTTCATGAGGTAGTCACCTGGAATGCATTTCAATTAACAGGTGTGCCTTCTTAAAAGTTAATTTGTGGAATTTCTTTCCTTCTTAATGCGTTTTAGTTAATCAGTTTTGTTGTGACAAGGTAGGAGGGCTATACAGAAGACAGCCCTATTTGGCAATATTATGGCAAGAGCTCAAATAAGCAACAAAACGATAGTCCATCATTATTTTAAGACATGAAGGTCAGTCAATACGGAACATTTCAAGAACTTTGAAAGTTTCTTCAAGTGCAGGTCGCAAAAACCATCAAATGCTATGATGAAACTGGCTCTCATGAGGACCGCCACAGGAATGGAAGACCCAGAGTTCCCGCTGCTGCAGAGGATACGTTCATTCGATTTACCAGCCTCAGAAATTGCAGCCCTAATAAATGCTTCAGTGTTCAAGTAACAGACACAATTCAACATCAACTGTTCAGAGGAGACTGTGAATCAGGACTTCATGGTAGAATTGCTGCAAATAAACCACTACTAAAGGACACCGATAAGTAGAGACTTGCTTGGGCCAAGAAACACGAGCAATGGACATTATACCGGTGGAAATTTGTCCTTTGGTCTGGAGTCCAAAATGTAGATTTTTGGTTCCAACCGCCGTGTCTTTGTGAGACGCGGTGTGGGTGAACGGATGATCTCTGCATGTGTATTTCCAACCGTAAAGCATGGAGGTGTGATGGTGTGTGTGTGAGGGGGGGGGGGGTACTTTGCTGGTGACTGATTTATTTAGAATTTTAAAAAGGCACACTTAACCAGCATGGCTAATACCGCATTGTGCAGTGATACGCCATCCCATCTGGTTTGGGCTTAGTGGGACTATCATTTTTTTTCTCAACAGGACAATGACCCAACACACCTCCAGGCTGTGTAAGGGCTGTTTTACCTAGAGGGAGAGTGATGAGTGCTGCATCAGATGACCTGGCCTCCACAATCCCCCGACCTCAACCAAAATTAGATGGTTTGAGAGGAGTTGGACTGCAGAGTGAAGGAAAAGCAAATATGGAAACTCCTTCAAGACTGTTGGAAAAGCTTTCCAGGTGAAACTTGTTGAGAGAATGCCAAGAGTGTGCAAAGCTGTCAAGGCAAATGGTGGCTATTTGAAGAATCTCAAATATAAAATATATTTTGATTTGTTTAACACTTTTTGGTTACTACATGATCCATATGGGTTATTTCATAGTTTTGATGTCTTCACTAAAAAATAAAGAAAAACCTTTGAATGAGTAGATGTTCTAAAACTTTTGACCGATAGTGTACCTGACAGGTCGGCATATCAAGAAGCGGATTAAACAGCATGATCATTACACAGGTGCAACTTGTGCTGGGGACAATAAAAGGCCACTTAAAATGTGCAGTTTTGTCACAACACAATGCCACAGATGTCTCAAGTTTTGAGCGAGCGTGCAATTGGCAAGCTAACTGCAGGAATGTCCAACCTGTTAACAGATAATTTAATCTTCATTTCTCTACCATAAGCCGCCTCAAACGTGGTTTGAGAATTTGGTAGTACGTCTAACTGGCCTCACAACCGCAGACCACGTGTAACCACACCAGCCCAGGAACTCCACATCACCTGCAGGATCGTCTGAGACCAGCCAACCGGACAGCTGACGAAACTGGGTTTGCACCTTAAACTTTCTGCACAAACAGTCAGAAACCTTCTCAGGGAAGCTCATCTGCATGCTCGTCATCGTCACCAGGTTCTTGACCTGGGCGTCGTAACCAACTTCAGTGGGCAAATTCTCACCTTCAATAGACACTGGCACGCTGGAGAAGTGTGCTCTTCACGGATCAATCTCAGTTTCAACTGTACCGGGCAGACAGCGTGTATGGCGGTATGTTGATGAGCGGTTTGCTGATGTCAACATTGAACTGAGTGCGCCACGGTCGCGGTAGGGTTATGGTATGGGCAGGCATAAGCTACGGACAACGAACACAATTGCATTTTATTCATGGCAATTTGAATGCAAAGCGATACCGTGACGAGATCCTGAGGCCCATTGTCGCACCATTCCTCACCATTACCTCATGATTCAGCATGAAAATGCACAGCCCCATGTCGCATCTGTACACAATGCCTGGAAGCTGAAAATGTCCCAGTTCTTTCATGGCCTGCATACATACATATACATGTTACCCATTGAGCATGTTTGGGATGCTCTGGATCGACGTATACGACAGCGTGTCTTAGTTCCCGACAATATCCAGCAACTTCGTACAGCCATTGAAGAGGGGTGGGATAACATTGCACAATCGTCAGTCTGAAACTCTATGCAAAGGAGCTATGTAACCCACAATGAGGCAAATGGTGGTCACACCAGGTACTGACTGGTTTTCAGATCCACGCCCCTACTTTTCTTTTTAAAAAGGTATCTCTGACCAACAAAGGCATATCTGCATTTCCAGTCATGTGAAATCCATAGATTAGGGCTTAATTTATTTATTTAAATTGACTGATTTCCTTAGAAGAACTGTAACTTCGTAAAATCTTTGAATTGTTGCATGTTGTGTTTATATTTCTGTTGGAAATAAACACAACATTGGAAATCCCGCTCACCGTTCCATGTCCTTTCCTACAGCTCCGCTAAAAACCACTCCAAGTAAGCTCCATTCATTAAAATCACAATTTAACCAACACCCATTTATTTTTGTGACTACCTGGACTTACCAATTGGTTTTTACGTATTGAAACCAAACCATGTGGATTTGAATGAAAAGTATTTGAATAAACATGAAAGGTGAATGGAAGAAGCAAACTATTTAAAAAATGGGCTACATGTCATATTAAACAGTATATAAACACTAAATAGGGCAGGAGCCAGTAAGGAAAGAAAAATAATTATTTAGGCTATATAATTTCAAGGCTATAGACCACAAAGAAATACATTGTGAAGCATTTGCACGTGCTACACAATAGGCTGGTAGCGCTCAGCATTTCGTTGCATTAAATCTTTACAGTCTATAAATTGTGATATACTAAGTATTCAATTCAATTTAAACAAAAAAGTGCCTTTGAATTCATTTTTAGAAATACATTTTTAAAAATACGAGTTTGGCCAGTCTGTGGCTTCAAGCTCATGTGATGCTACCTAGAGAGCTGGCCAGCAGCTGAGAATATCCTCTCCTCACTTGCAGAGCCACTGGGGATGATAAACACCCTTTTGGCGAATCTTGTCAGGCTGTGCAGAGATGCAGTTATTTTTCTATTTTTTTCTATATGTAGGTCTAAAAAGGTTTTTAGGCTAAATAACCCAATCAAAACAGAAAGCTCCTCGAACGTGGGAATATGCCAGGCCTATTGGGCCAAAATCAATTATGGCCTATTGTATAGATAATAAAACAAAAATTAACGAAACGTTTAAGAGATTTAGACTTGTTATAAATACTTTGCTACAATGACACACTTCGTTACATATCCACCGAAGTTGAGGACACTCCCTCTCTTGGTCCTCATCTTTCTAAGTCGCCTTGATTTAGCACATGTGTGTTTCATCAGTTTATGACAATATTTAGCCAACTCCATGACAGTAGCTAAAGTAAGGGGCTGTTAGCAGCACACAAGTAGACTACAGATGCATGCTGGGCCAGGCATGCCCTGAGCTCGTGAAGTGAGCGCGACTGGAACAAAAATTGGAGCGGATGAGAAGTCCGACGCTCCGGTCTTTGGGAATTTCGCTCCAGTGAAATCGGGCACGCTCGGCTCTAGCTCCACTCACATACTCCGGTTCAGTGTAGTTGCGTCACACAGCGTCATCAATAAATGACAACGTAATACCAGTGTGTGTGTGTGTGAGTATGTGCTGTATGCATGTCTTACTTAGCAATGAGGTAATTCAAGGAGAGCCTCAGGATGGCCAAGAAGAGGAACATGGGGATGGCCCAGCCATGCCACGCAGCATTCATGTAGATCTGAGACAGGAGGAAATACAAGTGACATTCATCATTTCATCCAGCACTCAGCCTACATCCGATTTCTCACAATCACTAGATGTAACATACACGTCTCCTAAATGACAAGCACTACTGAATATAGTGGGAGATTTGGGACATCGAATGAGAGGAAGTTGAAGAGAAAAGCAGAAGAGACATTTGGTCGATGTCTATCTCTATAGAATAGCATGTGTCAAAGCCGAGAGGTAAAGTTTCCAGTAGTCAAACGCCTACAGTTACATATTCGTTTCCTTACCCTGTAAGCCATCCACGCTTTGGTTTTGTTTACCTGGCCCAGTTTCCAAATGCTAACTTTTTACATTTGTGGCACAATTCCAACGCAAGTCAACGGTACCAATATGAGCCTTTTTTGGGCCTTCATGTCCAAATCATCCTAAAGTTACTCAAATGTATTGTGTTGCGCAACGAAGTCACTTCTAGGTGATTTGGACATGACACACATATCCCTTTAAAAAAGACAGACAGGAGCAGTTGTACTCACTATGAAGGAAATGGCTGAGGTGTATACTGAGTGCCAGTTGGATAAGGCTGAGAGGTTCCTCATGAAGTTAGTGACAGGTCTGGCTCCTCGCTCTGGAAAAATGACAAAATCAGTCATCGACTTTTTACAATATCTGACCGGCAGTAGCTCAGCAGAAGGTATGACTGTCCCGAGTGGGAATTCATCTATAAATACTCACTGAGTCGCCTCATGTTTTCTGTTAGCCTGGAGCGAGGGACATACAGAACAGTAATGTTACAACAGGAACTTTAGCATGCTAAAGTCTGTGTATGCTACTTTAGCATACGCAGACACCACACAGTGGGGGAGCACAATCCTCAAACATCTACTGAAAGAGCGAAATGTTCCTGCGGAGGAGGCAACACCTCAGCCCACTGATCATTCTGTTTATGAGTCACAGAGGCAAGGAGGAGAGGAAAGAAGACCTCAATCTATTTCTCTCAGTTCTCGCCACAAGGTCAGCTACAACACAGCACATTCTTTCTACCTGTGCTGCCAATTTTTATTCAATCCGTGTGCGTGCGTGCGTTTACAGTACTCTCCTGCCTAAGGTCACAGCAGCCCATGACCTGAAGGATGAGTAAACCCTATACAATCTGATCTGTGCTGAGCAGCAAAATGAGCCAAGTCCTAGACTGAACCCAGCTAGCTTAAAGTGGAGCATGACATATGAGTTGCATCTAGACACTGATCTAAGATCAGTGTGGAGTTCACCCCTAATGGTTAAGGTTAGAATTGGGGGATAGTGAAGCTGATCCTAAATCAGTGCCTGAGGGCAATGTCTATAGCCTCAGTCAATGGCTGCAGGGAGTGGTAGTGTGGTCAAGCCACCACCAGGGGGCACCGACACTGTATTCAGTGATGTGCAACATATAGAGAAGGTCCAGAGGTGTTCACATGTTCAGATAGACTACTACAACACAGCCTCTCAATGTGACTGCTGTTTTCACCACCTAGTTCAGTATTCGCCTTTCAGTACATAGAAATACGTTTACAAGAACAGACATCCCAATGTAAACCAATAATCCATGATGGGGTGGGACCCATTCATTCCATTGTATTTCGAGGATTTTCACAACCCATCGTACGAATAGAACAACGAACCTTTTAGCGCTCAGCGGTTCCTCAGCCTCCACAGTGTTCTCCTCCGGGACGAAGCGGAAGTCTTCTATGTAGACCCCCACCCTGTCGTAGAGCCACCTCCACGCCCGCAAGTACAGGGTCTCCCCCTGCGGCGGCTTCTCTTTGTCTGCAGGGGGCAGAGTTTAAGGTCATTTCCTCATTAGGCTTCTTTATTCGTTAGGGGGCGTTTCACGTTACTGTACACGTCGAAGAGGACTCATGTTTGTTCTTTTGTCTTTTATCTTGTTACTGAATATAAATAAATGTACATTCAAAAAGACAGAGAACGAGGGAGAGCGAGAACAAGACGGACACAGGAAGAGAGGTTACAGGCAGCGCAGGTTTATAATTAGTACAATGAAGTTGCCTCCCTGTCGGTTTGGAATTTCTGTGCCCAAGGGCAACTTCGAACTACCTGAAGCTGTTTATTAAATGAAGACAGGTAGAGACGGAGATAAAGGTCTGTAGATCTCCCTGTTAAGACGCTGGTTTAATTTAGAGTTAATACCAAAGACCCATTAACCTAAATTACACACTGAGCTCCTTGTGCGTCTCTTACAGAAACACAAATTCACGTACGCGCACATTCTACATTTGGCGAGGCTGCTCTAACTGACGCCGTGGGCCTGTTTGGCCTAGATTAAACCGAGCCCATTTCCTACAATAAAACCTTCGCCAGTGTCACCGGCACCTGAAGCTACGAGACAAACTGGTTCTCCACACACACTAAAATATATCTGGTAAAGAGGATGTTCAGCACCCGGAATGTGTTCTGCACTAAACACTGATATTAAAGCTGCCCGTCCTTATACGGATGGGTTAGAGTTTTAAAATGAATGGGGAAACAGATCATTTTTGAAGAAATTATTTTGATACGAGAACACACACCTCTAACTTTGATGAAAAACAGGTATTCCGCATTGTCTCAAGATTCTTTGTGAGTGCGTTTGTCAATATGTGAAATCCCACATGGAGAAAATAGATTCTCCATCATCCTGAACCCCCCCCCCCCCCCCCCCCCCCCCACACACACACACACACACACACACACACACACACACACACACACACACACACACACAGGGTTAGTCTTCCCACAGTCCCTATAGAGTCAGAGGAGACGTCGGGCTCCTGTTCTTTTCCTGACGGGTCTACAGCCCCACCAGGCTATCACTGGCTTCAACCGGACTCCTGAATGCCTTCCCAGTCTCCGGCTGCCCTGTAGTCCCACAAACCCTTTTATTTCACTGATCTATGAGCGTTACTGCCGTTTCTGACAAAGGTTTCATCTGACCCAAGGCTCGGTAAATACTGAAACTGGCATCTTATTTAAGATCTTTACAGATCTGGGATCGGGTGTGAGCAGTATCAATCTGGTTTCTTCAATTCCATTAACAGTACTGGTTAGGGGCGGTTTTTGGGGTATACTATCAGCAGTCAGTGGTGTTACACCGTAGTTCACTTGCTGCCTTGCTTACCGGTGTCTTTGCCATTGGCAGCAGGCGTCGGAGACGGGGGTTTACGGGCAGGCTGTGGCGGCGAGTCTTCCAACCTGATGGAAGAATAGAAAAAAAAGGAGGAGAAAGACAGAAAAAAGAGTGAGTCTTTGCAACACTATGTAAACAAACATTCAAGTACACCCTTCGTGGGCTTTATGCCCCCTATAATTTTTGTTATTTGATGTATAATGTATCTTCATGCCCCTCTATGCCCTTGTGGACCTTACTGTAAAGCCAAGGAAACATTCCACATGGTGGACGGTCCTGTTGGCAGGAGCTAAAATGCCACTGAAATCCATTCTGAATGGACTGGGTGAACACCAGGCTTTACTTGAAAGGAAAATTCAACCCAAAAACAATCTTTGGTATTTGTTATATAGTCCCAATTTTTTTTGGCATGTCACCAATCAAGTGTTTCAAGCTATTTATACCCGCTGCAGCCCACTGGGGTAGGCAGGGTGGCAGCACTGAATGCAGCACACACACACACACACGTTTAGTTTTTGTATTTAACCAGGTAGGCCAGTAGAGAACAAGTTCTCATTTACAACTGCGACCTGGCCAAGAGAAAAAAAACCAGTGCGACAAAAACAACACAAAAGATAGACAGACCGAGAGACACACACACAGAGAGGGACGTGACTATCTCTAAGTGAGCAACACTTCGAGGATGAGATGACACACGTTTACGTTCCCCTCGCTCTCTCCATCACCGACCTGGATTTCAGCACCTCGTTCATCCTCAGTTCGAGGTCGAGCCTCTTCCCCCTCTCTTTCTCCAGCTCTTCCTTTATCTTCTCCACATTCGTTTCCTCTCGTAGCTTCCTCAACTCCTCTTCTGAAAAACAACACACATGAATGACTGGTATCATGATGATAATGATGACAATGGTGATTATCACCACATTTGTTTACCCCCGTTGTTAATCCACAAAGATACCAGAATACAATTTCCATTTGTTCAAAATCTGGTCAAATCTGGTTTAAACCTTGGCGATGATCTGGATCATATTGTCACATCTTTACAAGGGGCCGTTTCAGAACAACAACAGTTATTCTGGTAGCTTCTGAGCTGTGATTAAATTTCAACCTCTGCAGAATGCAGTACAGAATGATAATCATGGGATGAGATTGTGATCCTCTTACATTGTCCCACTTGGCTCCTTTCACTGCTCTGCTATGTATCCTGAGCCGAGCCACTGCGATGCTAAGAGGCTGGTCACTAGTCACAATACACAGCTGACAGACGAGAGAACACTCCGGTAATTGTTTCACTAATGTCCCCCGTTTCTTTCTCGTTTCCTCTTTTCCTTCTCGCTTCCTCTTTCAGTCGCTCCGATCCTCTTCTTTCTTACTGGACCTCTTTCCCTCCCTCCCCTCTCTCTCTCTCTCCTCGCCTGGCTGACTCCAGTAGTGTCAGGTGTCATGAGGTGACCGGGCAGACCATGTCTCCTCTCAGCCTCGTGACTGAGCTCAGCCCAGTGTTCCTGCTCACCTTTTGTCCCTGCTCACACAACCAGAGTCTCATGAATACCGGAAGAGAGCAGGCGGCTCCTCTCACAAAGACTGGAGTCACATGGTTGATGAACATGGCACATTAACGGATACACAAAGTGACGCCAGATTCAAATCTTTGCAAAGTGACTGCAACACACACACACAGCAACAACAAAAAAAACGCCCTCTCAATGTCAACTGTGTTTATTTTCAGCAAACTTTAACATGTGTAAATATTTGTATGAACATAAGATTCAACAGACATAAACTGAACAAGTTCCACAGACATGTGACTAACAGAAATGGAATAATGTGTCCCTGAACAAAAGGGGGGTCAAAATCAAAAGTAACAGTCAGTATCTGGTGTGGCCACTAGCTGCATTAAGTACTGCAGTGCATCACCTCCTCATGGACTGCACCAGATTTGCCAGTTCTTGCTGTGAGATGTTTCCCCACTCTTCCACCAAGGCACCTGCAAGTTCCCTGACATTTCTTGGGAGGGGGGGGGGGGGGGGGTCCTAGCCTCCGATCCAACAGGTCCCAGACGTGCTCAATGGGATTGAGATCCGGCCATGGCCTCTGACATTCCTGTCATGAAGGAAATCACGCCCAGAATGAGCAGTATGGCTGGTGGCATTGTCATGCTGGAGGGTCATGTCAGGATGAGCCTGCAGGAAGGGTACCACGAGGGAGGTCTTCCGTGTAACGTACAGCATTGAGATTACCTGCAATGACAACAAGCTCAGCCCGATGATGCTGTGACACACCTCCCCAGACAATGACGGACCCTCCACCTCCAAATCAATCCCGCTCCAGAGTACAGGCCTCGTGTACCTCTCATTCCTTCGACGATAAACGCGAATCCGACCATCACCCCTGATGAGACTAAACCGCGACTCGTCAGTGAAGAGCACTTTTTGCCAGTCTTGTCTGTTCCAGCGACGGTGGGTTTGTGCCCATAGGCGACGCTTTGGTGTTTTTCAGAGTCAGTAGAAAGGCCTCCTTAGTGTCCTAAGTTTTCATAAAATTGTGACCTTAATTGCCTACCATCTGTAAGCTGTTAGTGTCTTAAACAATAAATGAACATGCACCTGTGGAACGGTTATGGTTCAGTGAACACGCATGGGAAACAGTGTTTAAACCCTTTGCAATGAAGATCTGTGAAGTTATTTGGATTTTTATGAATTATCTTTGAAAGACAGGGTCCTGAAAAAAGGAACGTTTCTTTTTTTGCTGAGTTTACACACACACACACAAAGCCTTGCAAAAGTATTCATTCCCCTTGCCGTATTTTCCTATTTTGTTGCATTACAACCTGTCATTTAAATGTATTTTTATTTGGATTTCAATTAATGGACATACACTTAACCAATTTGTACTATTTTGTGTAATGATTATTTTTTTGCTCCCCCCCTCCCCCCTTTATTAAAAAATAAATAAATGGAAAAGTGGCACGTGCTTATGTATTCACCCCCTTTGCTATGAAGCCCCTAAATAGGACCTGGTGCAACCAATTACCTTAAGAAGTTACATATTTAGTGAAATAAAGTCCACCTGTATGCAATCTAAGTGTCACATGATCTCAGTATATATATACACACACACACGTTCTGAAAGGCCCCAGAGTCCGCAATACCACTAAGCAAGGGGCACCAACAAGCAAGCAGCACCATGAAGACCAAGGAGCGGCAGGTAGCCTAGTGGTTAGAGCGTTGGACTAATAACCGAAAGTTAGCGAGATAGAATCCCCGAGCTGACAAGTAAAAAAAAAAAAAGTTTTGCCCCTGAACAAGGCAGTTAACCCACTGTTCATAGGCCGTCAATGAAAATAAGAATTCGTTCTTAACTGACTTGCCTAGTTAAATAAAGGTAAAATAATACTTTTTTAAAAAGGAGCTCTCCAAACAGGCCAGGGACAAAGTTATGGATAAGTACAGATCAGGGTTGGGTTATAAAAATAAAATAAAAAATCGGAACTTTGAACATACCATTAAAGCACATTTAAATCCATTATAAAAAAAGGAAAGAATATGGCACCACAACAAACCTGCCAAGAGAGGACCACCCACCTAAAAAAAAAACGAAAAAAAGACCAGGCGAGGGCGGCATTAATCAGAGGCAACCACACACGGTGGTGGCAGCATGGTGGTCGCAGAATCATGCTGTGGGGATGTTTTTCATTGGCAGGGACTGGGAAACTGGTCAGAATTGAAGGAATGATGGATGGCGCTAAATACAGGGAAATTCTTGAGGGAAACCTGTTTCAGTCTTACAGAGATTTGAGACTGGAACAGAGGTTCACCTTCCAGCAGGACAATGACCCTAAGCATACTGCTAAAGCAACACTTGAGTGGTTTAAGGGGAAACATTTAAAATGTCTTGGAATGGCCTAGTCAAGGCCCAGACCTCAATCCAATTGAGAATCTGTAGTATGACAAAGATTGCTGTACACCAGTAGAACCCCATCCAACTTGAAGGAGCTGGAGCAATTTTGCCTTGAATAATGGGGAAAAATCCCAGTGGCTAGATGTGCCAAGCTTATAGCGACATACTCCAAGAGACTTGCAGCTGTAATTGCTGCGAAAGGTGGATCTACAAAGTATTGACTTTGGGGGGGGCGAATAGTTATGCACTCTCAAGTTCTGTTTGTCTTATTTGTTTCACAATAAAAAATATTTGCATCTTCAAAGTGGTAGGCATGTTGTTTAAATCAAATGATACAAAAATCTATTTTAGATTCCAGGTTGTAAGGCAACAAAATTGGAAAAATTCCAAGGGGGTGTGAATACTTGCACAAGTCACTATATAGGATACAACCATGAAGGAACATATTATATATGTAGTAACCAAAAGTGTTTAATCAAAAATATTTTATATTTGAGATTCTTCAAAGTAGCCACCCTTTGCCTTGCTGACAGCTTTGCACACTAGGCATTCTCTCAACCAGCTTCACCTGGAAGGCTTTTCCAACAGTCTTGAAGGAGTTCCCACATACGCTGAGCACTTGTAGGCAGCTTTGAATTCACTCTGCAGTCTAACTCATCCCAAACCATCTCAATTGGGTTGAAGTTAGGTGATTGTGGTCAGGTCATCTGATGCAGCACTCCCTCACTCTCCCGCTTTGTCAAATAGCCCTTTCAAAGCCTGGAGATGTGTTTTGGGTCATTGTCCTGTTGAAAAACAAATGATAGTGGGACTAAGCGCAAACTAGATGGGATGGTGTATTACTGCAGAATGCTGGTTAAGTGTGCCTTGAATTCTAAATAAAATCAGTGTCACCAGCAAAACCCCGCCACACCTCCTCCACCATGCTTCACGGTGTTAACCACACCGCATTTGCGTCTCCCAAAGTCACAGCGGTTGGAACAAAAAATGTGAACATTGCTCGTGTTTCTTGGACCAAGCAAGTCTTCTTATTGGTGTCCTTTAGTTATGATTTCTTGGCAGAAATTTGACCATGAAGGCCCTGATTCACAGTCTCCTCTGAACAGTTGATGTTGAGATCTGTCTGGTATTTGAACTCTGAAACATTTATTTGAGCTACAATTTCCTAGTCTGGTAACTTATCTGCAGCAAAAGTAACTCTGGGTCTTCGTTTCCTTAGGCGGTCCTCATGAAAGCCAGTTATCACATCGCCTGGTTTTTGCGACTGCACTTGAAGAATTTATGAAAGTTCTTGAAATGTTCCATATTGATCTTCATGTCTTAACTTCTTTGGGACTGGGGGGCAGTATTCAGTAGCTTGGATAAAAAGGTGCCCAGAGTAAACTGCCTGCTACTCAGGCCTAAAAGCTAGAATATGCATATAATTAGTAGATTTGGATAGAAAACACTGACCAGGAAGTGGGAAATCTGAGGTTTGTAGTTTTTCAAGTCATTGCCTATCGAATAGTGTCTATGGGGTCATACTGCACTTCCTAAGGCTTCCACTTTATGTCAACAGTCTTCAGAACCTTGTTTGAGGCTTCTACTGTGAATGAGGGGGAAATGAGAGCTGTTTGAGTCAGGGGTCTGGCAGTGCTATGAGCTCAGTCTCGCGCGCTCCCGTGAGAGTTAGTTGCGTTCCATTGCATTTCTACAGACAAAGGAATTCTCCGGTTGAAACATTATTGAAGATTTATGATAAAAACATCCTAAAGATTGATTCTATACTTCGTTTGACATGTTTCTACGAACTGTAATATGACTGTCTGGCCTCCCGAGTTTGGATTTGTGTACTAAACGCACAAACAAAAAGGAGGTATTTCGACAAATGATGGACCTTATCAAATAAAAACAAACATTTATTGTGGAACTGGGATTTCTGGGAGTGCATTCTGATGATCATCAAAGGTAAGTGAATATTTATAAATGCTATTTCTGACTTCGGTTGACTCCACAACATGGCGTGTATCTGTATCGAACAAAACATACATTTATCGTGTAACATTAAGTCCTATGAATGTCATCTGATGATAATCAAAAGGTTAGTGATTAATTGTATCTCTATTTCTGTGTTTTTCTGTGACTAGATGCTGACCTAACAATCGTTTGGTGTGCTTTCGTCATACAGCCTTTTTGAAATCGGACACTGTGGCTGGATTTACAACAAGTTTATCTTTAAAATGGTGTAAAATACTTGTATGTTTGAGGAATTTTAATTATGGTATTTTTGTTGTTTTGAATTTGGCGCCCTGCAATTTCACTGGCTGTTGGCGAGGTGGGACGCTACCGTCCCGAATATCCCAGAGAAGTTAAAGTCACAATGGACTGTCGTTTATTTTTGCTTGTTTGAGCTGTTCTTGCCATAATATAGGCTTGGTCTTTTACAAAATAAGGCTATAACCCCCCCCCCCACCTTGTCACAACTAATTGTCTCAAACGCATTAAGGAAAGAAATTTCACAAATGAACTTTTAGCAAGGCACACCTGTTAATTGAAATGCATTCCAGGTGACTACCTCATGAAGCTGGTTGAGAGAATGCCAAGTGTGCAAAGCTGTCAAGGTAAAGGGTGGCTACTTTGAATAATTTTTTTTACACTGTGGTTACTACATAAATGTGTTATTTCATAGTTGATGTCTTCACTATTATTCTACAACGTAGAAGCCACAATCAATTTGAAATATTAAAGCCGATCCACCCCACCCAACAAAAATAAATAGGGAAAAAAAGAATGGAGCAGAGGACGAGATGAGTTCTACTGTTTTCAACTGAGTTGTCAGTTGAAAACAATAGAAACCAAACTCCGGTCAGGAGCAACAAAGCTAAGTGAGGAGATCCACCGCCCTTATACAATGGTAAGGAATGGTAGGGTAAACGCTGCCACACTGTAGATCAGTGCTGAGGTGACTGTTGTCAAATCTATCATCAGTGATAAAAATAGGTGGGTAAACGCTGATCGTCGTTCAGTGAGTGAAGTAAAGCGCCTATATTTTCTATGCATTTTTTTCAGCAAAAAAAAAAGGTGGGTAAAAGCTTAAAAAAGGTGTAAACAAGGTGTAAACAGCATTTACCCTTCACTACGCCACTGTGCTGTTGTGCGTAGGATCACCCGCTCATGGTACTTATTTTCTATGGGAATGTCAATTACAGTAAATGAACACAGCTCAACAGCCTGTGGAACTAACATCCATTATAAATGACTACCCACACCATATCACAACACTCGTCTCCGTACAACTATGAGGGGATACTGTCCTGTCACACACACCAGTCATAACTCAGTGGTTGACCTAACGCTATAAGCTACATACAAATTATTGCACACACACATTACATGCGTCCATATAGATATTGGTGTTACTTTACCCCACAGCCTTCGATCAGTCTTTCTCCTAAACATTAATAGTGCTGTTCCAGAGAAAACGTGCCGCTACTAACGTACCATCGTATGCCGAGTCGACTATGTACTGACGCAACCTTACACAGCCACCCTGCACAGTGTGATTAGACAGACTTGTCACCAGGATCACTCGGACTCCATAGCAGCACTGACACTAGGGGTCAAAATCAAACAGAGAAGGACAAAAGAGAGGGCGAGAGAGGAAAAAACAACAGATCAATAGATTTCTGTCCACCCCGTGAGTGCATGTTGAGAGAAGAGAAAGAGGGGCGGGGGGGGGGGCCTGACAGAAAGAGGTTGAGAGTGCGAAAGAGACGCTACTCCCCCCCCTGTAGGGCTACATGTATAATTCAGTTTCCTCTACCACCATCTCCCTAATTATCTAACATAGGAGATTTATACTACAGCAGTGTCACACTTCTCTCTATCCATCGCTCTCATTTTACCTGTTAACCCTCATCAAATATGTATCAGTCCCCCGTGCTACCCCCTACCTGCTAGCACAGCCACAAGCAGAGTATTGAAGTTCCCTCTCTGAGCTGGAGGATACAGAACATAGAAATCATTCCATTTCTACGATATAGAACCCAGACTACAGATGAGCTGTGTCTCTTCCTCCCAATCCCCATACATTCCCCGCCCTCCCTCCCGTTACCCCTCTTCCTCCCTCCTTGTACAGATCTTACTCCCTTTCTCTGTCCCGCAATCCAGTTAATGATGGCCTCCAGGCAGGTAGAACTGAATATTTTATTGTGTTCTGTCAGTGTTGGAATAAAAGTACCCGTCTGGGTGGAAGCTCATATGTGTTGTAGCAAAAACGGCAAGCCTCGTCATCTTACAGATAACATCTGGTATGAATGAACACAGAAGAGTTGGCTGAAGCACTGACAGAATGGCCCACCTGTCTATAGCTCTACTGTGTACTCCAGTACTACAGGGGAGTATCTGAACGGTGGATTGCCAGTCAGTGAGTGAATAAGTGGCTCTCTAAAACAAGCCCACTTAGTAGCTACGACAACTCCGCTTCAATTCGGCTTATCATACAAGTTACTGCAGTCCTTCAACAATGGAAGTTTGCTTTATTTTACCTCTACCCCACTTTGTATATGTGTAATCATGATTGTAAACGTGTATTTATGTAAATGTCTGTATGCGTGCTATAGGGTAAAGGTGCTGTGTCAGCCCTGCTAGTTTAGCGTGGCATGGCTCAAAACTGCCACCAAAACACTCATTAGCGACCCTTTGATTTAGCAGCGCAACATACATTCATTTGGTCGCTAGGGTGCCACTGAAATGTAGCAAGTTGTTGGTTCACAATTTGCTTCCTTTTTAATTGTCAAGATTTATTCAAACCAGCAATGGGTATGCATACCATGTGTGCAAAAAAGTTGGGTGCAAAGTCTTGGTTGAATCTTCGCATACGCAATTCGGTCATTATGCTCCGTTTGAATGAACATTTGTAAAGGCTTTCCCAAAAACCCTTCCTAATTAAATGTTGACTGCAAAGTAGGCCTACCTGGCAAAATGATATCATGATGATTTGTATCAGTCCGCGGGGCATTTGTTTAGCAAACTCTGCCCTCACATATAGCCTACACTGTACAGGACAAAAACAGCTAGCCAAACAGACTCTTGCTAAGACGCACAATTGAATTAAAGGACAACTATATTGGTGGGAACTGGAACACGCTGTCGTACATGTCGATCCAGAGTAGAGGGCGACCGATTAAATCCGAATGGCCGATTTCAAGTTTTCGTAACAATCGGAAATCGGTATTTTTGGGCATCGATTTGCCGATTTTTATTTTATTATTATTTTTTACACCTTTATTTAATTTTTATTTAACTAGGCAAGTCAGTTAAGAACACATTCTTATTTTCAATGACGGCCTAGGAACGTTCTGCCTCGTTCAGGGGCAGAACGACAGATTTTTAACCTTGTCAGCTCGGGGGATCCAATCTTGCAACCTTACAGTTAACTAGTCCAATGCTCTAACACTGATTACATTGCACTCCACGAGGAGCCTGCCTGTGCCGCGAATGCAGTAAGCTAAGGTAAATTGCTAGCTAGCATTAAAAACCTATCTTATAAAAAACAATCAATGACTGTCATTGCTCCGATGTGTACCTAACCATAAACATCAATGCCTTTCTTAAAATCAATACATAAGTATATATTGTTAAACCTGCATATTTAGCTAAAAGAAATCCAGGTTAGGAGGCAATATTAACCAGGTGAAATTGTGTCATTTCTCTTGCGTTCATTGCACGCAGAGTCAGGGTATATGCAACAGTTTGGGCCGCCTGGCTCTTTGCGAAATAATTTGCCAGAATTTTACGTAATTATGACATAACATTGAAGGTTGTGCAATGTAACAGGAATATTTAGACTCATGGATGCCTCGACGTTTTGATACCCGTGTAAATCTCACTAGGATAAGGTAACATTTGTCAACATATTTTCATAAATCCACTCTACAAAAAAATGATCTTCGCTTATATTTAGCCAATATTGATCAGAGTTACCTTGTCCTATGGATATCTACACAGTTATAAAATTGTCAAGGTGGTGTAAACCTACACGAAACACAGACCTTATTTTAAGTGAATCTAAAAATATCCTATGGAATAAATGAAGGAACCGCTTTTCAGATTTTGCTAGAAGGTGTCATGGGAATTATGACTCGCACTTTGGTCGTCAATTCTTACCATGCCCATTATTAAAATAGGATTTCCTGCATATAGAAATGACAGTTTTTGTTTTCAACATTCATCACAGGTAACTTAAACTCTCTTTTTATTCAAACAGTTGAGAGTATTTGTCTCCTAAGCAGACTCTTCAGTATCATTGTTACTTCAGAGCTGTGTGTGTATTTATGTATTATATTAAGTTAAAATAAGTGTTCTTTGTTCATTCAGTATTGTTGCAATTGTCATTATTATAAAAATGTGTGTGTGTGTATGATATATATATATATATATAAAACATATACATTTTCAAATAAATCGGTATCGGCTTTTTTTGTCCTCCAATAATCGGTATCGGTGTTGAAAAATCATACATCGGTCGACCTCTAATCCAGAGCATCCCAAACATGCTCAATGGGTGACATGTCTGGTGGGTATGCAGGCCATGGAAGAACTGGGAAATTTTGAGCTTCAGGAATTGTGTACAAATCCTTGCGACATGGGACCGTGCATTACCATGCTGAAACATGAGGTGATGGCGGCGGAAGAATGGCACAACAATGGGCCTCAGAATCTCATCAGTGTCTCTGTGTATTCAAATTTCCATCGATAAAATGCAATTGTGTTCATTGTCCATAGCTTATGCCTGCCCATACCATAACCCCACCATGGGACACTCTGTTCACATCAGCAAATCACTCGCCCAAAACAAAGCCATACACGCCGACTGCCATCTGCCCGGCACATTTGAAACTGGGATTTATCTGTGAAGAGCACACATCTCCAGCATGCCAGGTGAACATTTGCCCACTGCAGTCAGGTCAAGACCCTGGTTAGTACGACGAGCATGCGGATGAGCTTCCCTGGAGACAATTGACAGTTTGTGCAGATATTCTTCGGGTATGCAAACCCACAGTTTCATCAGCTGTCTGGGTGGTAGGTCTCAGACGAGGTCCTGGGCTGGCGTGGTTTGCGGTTGTGAGGCAGGTTGGACATACTGCCAAATTCTCTAAAACAGCAGCTTATGGTAGAGAAATTAACATAACATTCTCTGACAACAGCTCTGGTGGACAGTCCTGCAGGAAGCATGCCAATTGTACACTCCCTCAACTTGAGACATCTGTGGCATCGTGTTGTGTGACAAAACTGCACATTTTAGAGTGGCCTTTTATTGTGTGCGACCAAATCATGTGCTGGGGCCATCAACTGAAAAAGTTTGTAGCACAAGCGCCACCTGTGGAAAAAGTTAGTCTCGACTTGAGCACTGTGTGGTATAAGTAGCTTAGTTGTGACCTCGTGCTAAGTGCCAGAGAATGCCGATAACCCTATTAGACAACAGCTGACAGGACAGAGAGGCAGCCTAGGTGATAAGAGTGAAGCATTCTGGGTAATGTAACACACAGGCCTCTCCCCATGCTTGTGTAATGGATATTGAATGTACTGGAGTAATCAGGCAGAGCCAGTTACTCTGTCACTCTTCATCCCGTCAGCAGGTCATCGAGGTGGACCCAACACTGGGCCTGCCTGCCCTAAGCCCGGACCCCCTCTAAACATCTAAGGTTGCTCATCAACAGAGGATGCATTTACCTCCACCCTCCCCATTCCACCCATTTCCTGTGGGTCTGAAAGCAAAGAAAGTTAAAAAAATAAGATTTTGTAAAAATGTTGGGCTTTATCGTTTATTTGTATGGGTATATTTTTCCAGGCCTTAATTGTTTTGACTAGCACCATTCGCTCTCACTGTCAATAATTCTAATGTAACTTCTAACAGTGACGGGGTGATTGCCTTTAAGTGCCAACATATTTTTTGAGGCAGTGATGTCTGACAGTAGTAATGGTCTCTGATCGATTGAGATTCAAGGAGCTACTGAAGTTTAGTAACATAGTAGATGCAACTCATTGAATATTTACATTCATGCACTTTGAAATTTAACTGTAGGGCACCCCCACACCATATGAACAAATGTGCCTAACTGATTTAGGGGTAACAATAAACAAATGTAATTGTAAAACTTTTCCTTGTATTTAAACACCAGACTGAACAAACTTAAAATGTTTAAATAGATGGTTCGGATTACGGGACGTCAAGGTAATATTTTTCTACATTCTGTTCCAATTAAAGGGTTGTTCAGATTCATTAACTTCTCTAGGATAGGGGGCAGCATTCTCACATTCGGATGAAAAGCATACCCAAATTCAACTGCCAGCTACTCATCCCCAGAAGATATGCATATTATTAGTAGATTTGGATAGAAAACACTGAAGCTTCTAAAACTGTTTGAATCATGTCTGTGAGTATAACAGAACTTATTTAGCAGGTGAAACCCCGAGGACAAACCATTCAGAATTTCTTTTTCTTTTATTGAGGTCACTCTTTTCAATGGATTTATTGGGAATCCAGATTTCTAATTGACCTTCTTGCAGTTCCTACCACTTCCACTGGATGTCAACAGTCTTTAGAAATTGGTTGAGGTTTTTTCCTTTGTGTAATGAAGAAGTACGGCCATCTTGAACGAGGGTCACTTAGTGTCCTGTTTGTTAGAGGCGCGTGACCAGAAAGCTAGCTACAGTTTGTTTTAATCCTGTATTGAACACAGATCATCCCGTCTTATATTTTATGGGGGTTTTTTACGTTAAAAAATACCTAAAGTTGTATTACAAAAGTAGTTTGAAATGTTTTGGCAAAGTTTACAGGTCACTTTTGAGATATTTTGTAGTAACGTTGCAAAAGTTGGAACCGGTGTTTTTCTGGATCAAACGCGCCAAATAAATTGACATTTTGGATATATATAGACGGAATTAATCGAACAAAAGGACAAATTGTGATGTTTATGGGACATATTGGAGTGCCAAAAACAGAAGCTCGTCAAAGGCATGAATTATATAAAAAAAAGTTTTTTTTTTTTTTATCCCCTTTTCTCCCCAATTTTCGTGGTATCCAATCGCTAGTAATTACTATCTTGTCTCATCGCTACAACTCCCGTACGGGCTCGGGAGAGACGAAGGTCGAAAGTCATGCGTCCTCCGAAGCACAACCCAACCAAGCCGCACTGCTTCTTTAACACAGCGCGCCTCCAACCCGGAAGCCAGCCGCACCAATGTGTCGGAGGAAACACCGTGCACCTGGCCCCCTTGGTTAGCACGCACTGCGCCCAGCCCGCCACAGGAGTCGCTGGAGCGCGATGAGACAAGGAAATCCCTACCGGCCAAACCCTCCCTTACCCGGACGACGCTAGCCCAATTGTGCGTCGCCCCACGGACCTCCCGGTCGCGGCCGGCTGCGACAGAGCCTGGGGGCGAACCCAGAGACTCTGGTGGCGCAGTTAGCACTGCGATGCAGTGCTCTAGACCACTGCGCCACCCGGGAGGCCATGAATTATATTTTTTATTTCTGCGTTTTGTGTCGCGCCTGCAGGGTTGAAATATGCTTCTTTCTCTTTGTTGACTCTGTTGCTATCCTCATAATAGCATCGCTTGCTTTCGCCGAAAAGCCTATTTTAATTCTGACATGTTGCCTGGATTCTCAAGTGTAGCTTTAATTTGGTATCTTTCATGTGTGATTTAAACGAAAGTTTGATTTTTATAGTAATTTATTTGAATTTGGCGCTCCGAATTTTTACTGGCTTTTGGCCAAGTGGGACTTTAGCGTCCCACATATCCCAGAGAAGTTAATGGCTAGCTCAGAATGAGCTTTCTAAAAGTTGTTTATATAGAGCTCAAGCCTTTCGGGAGCACAGATTATTTATTTCTAAATCCCATCATTGGATGGTCCGGTAGTTGGGTTTCCCAGGGGATTCTGAAGGCCAGAATAGCTGACCTAAGTTGTAAAAATAGGAGCTGCCTGTTAAAATACACTGAGTATACAAAACATTAAGAACAGGGACCTGAAGAACTGTAATAGCCTATGTTTCTCTGAGTTGTGGCTGGACCTGGACACATAATATACACGGAGTGTACAAAACATTAAGAACACCTGCTCTTTCCATGACAGTGACCAGGTGAATCCAGGTGAAAGCTATGATCCCTTATTGATGTCACTTGTTCAATCCACTTAAACTCTGTGTAGATGAAGGGGAGGAGACAGATTAAAGACAATTGAGACATGGATTGTGCGTGTGCGTCATTCAGAAAGTGAATAGGCAAGACAGAAATATTTAAGTGCCTTTGAATGGAGTACGGTAGGTGCCAGGAACTGCAACACTGCTGGCTTTTTCACGCTCAACAGTTTCCCGTGTGCATCAAGAATGGCCCATCACCCAAAGGACATCCAGCCAACTTGACAACTGTGGCAAGCATTGGAGTCAACATGGGCCAGCATTCCTGTGGAACGCACCGACGAATTGAGGCTGTTCTGAGGGCAAAAGGGGAGGGGGTGCAAATCAATATTAGAAAGGTGCCTGGTAATGCCTGGTATTCTCAGTGTATATGAGTCTTTAAAATCTTGGAACGTTCTAAAATCCATACTGTCCATGATTTCGGCAATAATGCAGATACCACATTTGAACTACGGGGGGGGTGCAAAAGGCCACCCTCCAGATCGCAAGGCTTTATTGTGAAATGCCATTTTGATTCACAGTTGTTTTTCAATTTTGCGGCAAACAGAAATTGTGTGAGCAATAATAGGACCAAGGCATAGTTTACATTGATTAAGGGATATATTAGTTCCCTTAATCAATGTAAATATATATTATATTATATTCCAGGGCATTAGGAGACACCATATTTATCTCTATACTCAGCCAGGGGGCGGAAGAATCAAGTCTAAACCAATTTAGGATGGGACAAAATGCTAGTGCCTGAAAATACATTTAATTATCACTCCTGTATCAATTGTAACTGTGAATACAATGGAGAGCACACCTGTGCTCCAAGCAGATATAACAGAGGTACTAGTATACTTCTAACACTTAAGCGTCAGGATCATGAGTGCAGTTTACCCTGGGTCAGTGGCACAGTAACAGAGCGTGCCCGTTTCCCTTCCTTCTCTGGCCACAATGAACCCCAGTAACCTATATCATCCTACAACCCAGGGACAGAGTCATGCACAAATGTCATGTTTGTGGTTCAATTGTCCTTAAAATAGCTAAGACACATGCCCAAGTGTCGCTCTCCTGTTCTCTCCACTGACCAGCTGAGAAGAAACAGATTTGCGGTTTGAGTGTCATCTCCTCATAATCCATATCCCACACACAGTGGGGAGACTGAGCCCTTCACAGTTAGAGTGATGTCACACCCTCGAGCTGCTGGTCTAACAAATAAACTTGAATCTACAGGAGGTACACACAAACAGTACAGATAGCTAGGAGATAGTTACCCAGAAAAGACAGGTCAATTATTCTGCGGCTATCGAGACAGACAAAAAGAGGCAGACAGACAAAAAGAGGCAGACAGACAAAAAGAGGCAGACAGACAAAAAGAGGCAGACAGACAAAAAGAGGCAGACAGACAAAAAGAGGCAGACAGACAAAAAGAGGCAGACAGACAAAAAGAGGCAGACAGACAAAAAGAGGCAGACAGACAAAAAGAGGCAGACAGACAAAAAGAGGCAGACAGACAAAAAGAGGCAGACAGACAAAAAGAGGCAGACAGACAAAAAGAGGCAGACAGACAAAAAGAGGCAGACAGACAAAAAGAGGCAGACAGACAAAAAGAGGCAGACAGACAAACGGGTCACATGAACCTACTGAGGTTGCGGGAGACCGAGGTCTTAAAAACAAAAATGGGTTGTGTTAACTTACTGAGGTTGAGGTTGCTCTTGTGCGATTTAATCTTGTCTGTCCAACCGCCGTCGACGAGCCAGGCAAAGTCTGGGTCTGGGCCGCTGCAGTCCTCCATCTCCTCTGATACACCACGCCCGCTCACCTCACATACACAGCCAGCACCCTGCGGAGCTAGGGTATTGACTGACACCACAGGATCCCACACTCCCACTGGGCTATGGTATTGACCAAAACCAGAAGCGACCCAACTCTCTACACCTCAGAAAAGCGACCCGCCCCAGCACTCTGAAACAGGTCCAAACAACCTAGTCCCACTACGCTGAAGTTGGGATTCAGTGGAAGGTTACTGCCTAACGGACCTGACCCAAATAAAGACTCCCAGTCAGCAGCCAGACAGCCGGTCTAGGTGTCAAGTTTATAGCCCAGCGTCACACTGCGACATGTGTACCAAACAAACAACCTCATAGCCGATCAAAACTCCAGAGGAGAGAATCAGGGTATGTGGGTCTAGTCTGCTTTGAGCGAGTCACAGCTGGATCCTATAGCATAAATACAATAGAGGCCCTGCAGAGTTATAGATGGAGCCTTGTAGAGTCCCTAAAATGGCCTGGAATCTACCAACCAAGTACGTTGGACTACTCCCCTCCCATGCAGTCTGTCCCGACAGAATCTCAGGACCCCTATACTAGTCAAAGGCAGCGTCCAGTGTGAATGCCATGTGTGTATGCAAGCAGACAAATAAATTCCCTCTCATCTCGGCTAAGAGGAGGAAAAGTACTGCATGAGATTACACCAGCAGAACAACGGGTCCATTCACACACACGCCGACCTGCTGTGTTCACATTCTGTACAGTACTTAACACACCAACAGCGAGGGTAAGTAGTTAGTGTAAGACAGTGCTATGCATGCATGCACACACACATCAATAAAAACATTTAAAACATGGCAGTGTTATGTACTGTATACGTAGACGTCGTTTTAACACACACGATGTGGATTGGTCAAATCGGTAGGTGGGGACAGTCAGAGACTGATTGGCTGATCTATTAACCCCGGCACACAAGCAAAGCCCATGCACACAGGGTCGATCTATTTAAAAAAAACACAGACCCTACAGGTCCCAGAGACGCTGTACTATTGGCACCAACTCCAGCCTACTGTGACCCCGATGTCACCAAACCTCATGCTACTGTTGATGTCACTGCTGTCCTGACACAATCCAACTGCATTCCATACAGGACAGTTAGTTCCGTCCTGTTCTGTTGGTGACTGATCAATATTCTCCTATTGCTGCCCTGCCCTACATCCCACTGGGTTAGAGAGACACACACACACACACAGAGAACCCTGTGTCAAATCAGAGGGCCTGTTGTCCAGACCTCTGGCAGTCTATGGGGGTGCCACAGGGTTCAATTCTCGGCCCGACTCTTTTCCCTGTGTATATATGGCATCGCGCTTGCGGCTGGTGATCCACCTCTTCGCAGACGACACATTCTGTATACATCTGGCCCCTCTTTGGACACTTAAGAAACCTTCAAACGAGCTTCAATGCCATACAACTCTCCTTCCGTGGCCTCCAACTGCTTTTAAATGCTAGTAAAACTAAATGCATGCTCTTCAACGGATTGTTGCCCGCACCTGACCGCCCGACTAGCATCACTACTCTGGAAAGTTTGGACTTAGAATATGTGGACAACTACCTAGGTGTCTGGTTAGACTGTAATCTCTCCTTCCAGACTCACATTAAGCACCTCCAATCCAAAATGAAAATCTGGAATTGGCTTCCTATTTCACAACAAAGTCTTCTTCACTCATGCTGCCAAACATAACCTCGTAAATCTGGCTATCCTACCGACCCTTGATTTTGGCGATGTCATTTACAAAATAGCCTCAAACACTATAAAAAAAAGAAATTGGATGCAGTCTATCACAGTGCCATCCGTTTTGTCACCAAAGCCCCATATACTAGCCACCACTGCGACCTGTTTGCTCTCGTTGGCTGGCCTTCACTACATATTCATTGCCAAACCCACTGGCTCCAGGTGATCTAAGTCTTTGCTAGGTAAAGCCCCGCCTTATCCTAGCTTACTGGTCACCAACATTAACACCCACCCGTAGCCCTGCTCCAGCAGGTATATTTCACTGGTCATCCCCAAAGCCAACACTTACTTTGGCTGCCTTTCCTTCCAGTTCTCTGCTGCCAATGACTGGAACGAACTGCAATTAAAAATAAAAATCACTGAAGCCTTATATCTCCCTCACTAACTTTAAGCACCAGCTGTCACTGTACACAGCCAATCTGTAAATAGCACACCCAAATACCTCACCCCATATTTATCCTCTTGCACCCCATTATCTCTACTTGCACATCTATCACTCCAGTGATAATGCTAAATTGTAATTATTTCACCTCTATGGCCTATTTATTGCCTTACCTCCCTACTCATCTACATTCTATTGCGTTGACGTACATTTGTTTGTGTAACTCTACTGTTTTTGTTGCACTGCTTTGCTTTATCTTGGTCAGGTCGCAGTTGTAAGTGAGAACTCGTTCTCAACTGGCCTACCTGGTTAAATAAAGGTGAGGGAAAAAAAGAAAAAACACATCTAGCGTCCTCAGGAGCTAAGAGTTTAGAGCTAAACAAGCTTATGACAGGAACATTATGGCAGGAAATGGTGATAATAAAGGAAACATTGTTCAGAAGTAAACATTCTCCAAGCGTTATGGACTAATGGAAGTGTGCATGTGCTGTACTCTACATTTAATGACAACAGGGCCCAGCGAAAACGCGGTCTACGCCGAGGCAAGTAGCACAGAGCCGATGGGAATCATACCCACAATTGACAGGCAAGCTTTGCTAGGCTTGGGTGCTTTTTCTCCCCCTTCCCTGACAACTTGACTGTAAGCCTGTCAACATCTCGTTTCGACCGGACGGACGAAAGCAAATGGAATTACCGTGGGGATAGATAGCTAATCACACTGCTACTACAACGCGAAGTTGAGAGACACTGGGTGAGCTTGAGTCAGGTAAGCAGGACGACAGCTTTATTTACCAGGGTGGGGGGGAAACAAATGCAGTCTTTATACTTTCGGTGTAGTGAAAGTAGAGCTAACAGGGATGCTAGCTAATTAGCTGGTTATCTTCACCTGAGTGATGATAGCTAGCTAGCCGTCGCGTGAAATACAGAGTAGTGACCCAGGGTGTAAACCAAGTAACACGAGGTAGAAACACACGGCTAGGTCATCTTCTACAGGGGGATTTAAAAAAAAGAAATGGTGCTTCAAAGGTGGCGTAACACACTATGAAGAAACAGCACCGCTCATGTTAGCCAAACAAACTGAATGGGGGTTTAGCGCATAAGTTGACAGCTAACAACACCCGTGGTGCCGTTAGCCCACTAGCCAGCGAAGACACTGGAATGTTCAGCTAACTCTGAACGGTGGGGACCGATGGTGAGCTAGAGACCACAGGTAAAATGAGCTAAAGCTAGTGGAAACCTACAGGCGGGATTCTAAAGCAGTGGCGCTAGCGAGCGATCAATGCTAATTGCATGCATGCATGCCAGGCAACAGGTGTACTGTAGCTAGCCGACTCCAAAAAGCGCTCCTAACAAGCTAACTTGAAAAATCAGTCAAATGAAGCTGAAGTTCCTGAAAATAGAAAAGAAGCCACAACTGTGGCGGGTGGCATCCCCCAGGGAGAGTAGCTAGTGCTTTCACAGCAGCCAACGGTGACCCTAATAAAAGACTAAATCCACGCCAAAAGGAACAGTTAAGAGCGCTAGTATTCTGAAGAAAGCTGCTTAACGAGCTAGTAACCAAATAGACTTGTGACGTGGCGAAGAAACCATAGCATTGCAGGGTGTTATATAGATTGGCCTGTTAGACGGGCTTGAATCAGGCTTAAACCAAATGACCCATAGTGAGATCTGAGTCGACTGAAAGAACTACAATTATATTCTATATAAATGAAAATGACTATTACTGACGGTATACGCCCATGTTATATGGATGAAATAACGTATTGAATATAGTTTAACTGCTGGGTCCTAGACAGCATAATTACAGTATTAGTCTGCTGACAACCAGGGAGATATCTCCAGCTATTTACAGTGGCATGTAAGAGGGCTGGAGGAGGATGCTGTTTGTTTACGGCCTGCTTGCTGCTGCCTAATGTTCTATGTATCGCGTTAAACTCCTTATATAAATTTAAAAATCCATTGTGCAATGTCTTGTTATCTGCGGTACTTTATGCTTAAAAGGAGGCATCTGCCTGCAGAATGCATGCTGCGGGAATCGTGACGTACAGACACACCCCCGACAACAGGCTGCAAGCAGTGGAAACCAAACCAACGACAGTACTGAGATTCCTCTTCCGCACATTGAGTAACATATAAAAGCACAGCTCAGTCAGTAACCAGTCATAATAGAGCCAAACAAGCACCTGTATCGATCGTGCTTTGTCGTTCTAGGAGCCATTGTCGTATTTTCACAGGGTACATGAAGTGAGAGGGTTGTAGGGAAGCGAGGTTGAATCAGCCATGACAGAGAGAGCGAGATCTAAATTTTACTCATCTGTTCAGAGAGCCAGGAGCTACAGTAGGGCAACAGTGACACAGCAACAATGTAACACACACACACACGCAGTGAGAGAGGGACCAGCTGTTCTGTCTGTCACGCATCACAACACACCCACTGACCCAACAGGAGAGGAGGATGTTACAATCTTCACTCAGTTGATCTATGTATGTATGTGTGTGGAGTGGGATTTTTGAGCAGCAGACACCTTTTGGTAATGTGATATGCACACCGGTCCCACTCCCATTCACAAGGGGGCGATAGAAACTTTTGTCAGCTCAGTTTGTGAAAGCAAGGAAGCGTTGCCTTCCCTTGCTAGCAGTAACTAGCTGGCAGTCTGGCAAAAAAAAAAAAAAAAAAATAGCAGGCTAGCTAGCATTTTTAGCTTCCCACATCTACATGTGAAATAATCAGATTCATATATATTTTTTTTAATATATGCCCTGCCCCCCTGAGGGGCGCAGCGTTCTAAGACACTGCATCGCAGTGCTGCGGCGTCACTACAGCCTGTGTCATTATCAGCCGTGACCGGAAGTCCCATAGAGCGGCGCACTCTACAAACCCACATTATGTCAATGACTCTGGTTAGTGCTACAACAGCACTGGGGAAACGGTCCCTGTAGAACTGAAGTGGAAGGAGTGATTGGTTGACAATATCAAAGTGATAAAGATGATCAGGCAACACAAGAACAAACAGGACCACCACAACACAGCCTGTTGTTTCCTCACCGACTCTCCATCTCACATAGTGACGGGTGCTGCATCCCAAATGGCACCCTATACCCTGCATAGCACACTATTTTTGAGCCCTGTTGTACCAGTCAAAAGTTGACACACCTACTCATTCAAGGGGTTCTTTATTTTTTTACATTGTAGAATAATAGCGAAGACATCAAAACTATGAAATCAAGTAGTAACCAAAATGGTGTTAAAATCAAAATATATTTTATATTCTTCAAAGTAGCTACTGTTTGCCCAGAAGGCCAGCATCCCGGAGTCGCCTCTTCACTGTTGACATTGGTGTTTTGCGGGTAGTATTTAATGAAGCTGTCAGTCGAACTTGTGAGACGTGTTCCTCAAACTAGACACTAATGTCAGTACACAATGCAAATAGTCCGAGTAGCCATTTGATTACCTGTTCAGGAGTCTTATGGCTTGGGGGTAAAAGCTGTTAAGCCTTTTGGACCTAGACTTGGTGCTCCGGTACCGGCAGCTTAGCTCCAGTGATGTACTGGGCCATACGGACTACCCTCTATAGTGCCTTGCGGTCGGAGGCCGAGCAGTTGCCATAAAAGGCAGTGACGCAACCAGTTAGGATGCTCTCTATGGCGCACCCGTAGAACTTAGAGAATCTGAGGACCCCTGCCAAATCTTTTCTCCTGAGGGGGAAATAGGCTTTGTCGTGCCCTCTTCACAGCTGTCTTGGTGTGCTTGGACCATAATAGTTTGTTGGTGATGTGGACACCAAGGAACTTGAAGCTCTCAACCTGCTTCACGACAGCCCCGTCAATGAGAATGGGGACGTGCTCGGTCCTCCTTTTCCTGTAGTCCACAATCTCGTTTGATTTGATAGGATGCCAGATTGGCTCACATTCAACAAATCTATGCATTGTAACAGGCCCACAATGTGGTTACAGTCTGAGATGATATATACACACACACAGTGGGGAGAAGTATTTGATACACTGCCGATTTTGCAGGTTTTCCTACTTACAAAGCATGTAGAGGTCTGTAATTTTTTATCATAGGTACACTTCAACTGTGAGAGACAGAATCTAAAACAAAAATCCAGAAAATCACATTGTATGATTTTTAAGTATTTCTTTGCATTTTATTGCATGACATAAGTATTTGATACATCAGAAAAGCAGAACTTAATATTTGCTACAGAAACCTTTGTTTGCAATTACAGAGATCATACGTTTCCTGTAGTTCTTGACCAGGTTTGCACACACTGCAGCAGGGATTTTGGCACACTCCTCCATACAGACCTTCTCCAGATCCTTCAGGTTTCGGGGCTGTCGCTGGGCAATATGGACTTTCAGCTGCCTCCAAAGATGTTCTATTTTGTTCAGGTCTGGAGACTGGCTAGGCCACTCCAGGACCTTGAGATGCTTCTTACGGAGCCACTCCTTAGTTGCCCTGGCTGTGTGTTTTGGGTTGTTGTCATGCTGGAAAGACCCAGCCATCTTCAATGCTCTTACTGAGGGAAGGAGGTTGTTGGCCAAGATCTCGCGATACATGGCCCCATCCATCCTCCCCTCAATACGGTGCAGTCGTCCTGTCCCCTTTGCATAAAAGCATCCCCAAAGAATGATGTTTCCACCTCCATGCTTCACGGTTGGGATGGTGTTCTTGGGGTTGTACTCATCCTTCCTCCAAACACAGCAAGTGGAGTTTAGACCAAAAAGCTCTATTTGTCTCATCAGACCACATGACCTTCTCCTATTCCTCCTCTGGATCATCCAGATGGTCATTGGCAAACTTCAGACGGGCCTGGACATGCGCTGGCTTGAGCAGGGGGACCTTGCGTGCGCTGCAGGATTTTAATCCATGACGGCGTAGTGTGTTAGGAATGGTTCTTTGAGACTGTGGTCCCAGCTCTCTTCAGGTCATTGACCAGGTCCTGCCGTGTAGTTCTGGGCTGATCCCTCACCTTCCTCATGATCATTGATGCCCCACGAGGTGAGATCTTGCATGGAGCCCCAGACCGAGGGTGATTGACCGTCATCTTGAACTTCTTCCATTTTCTAATAATTGCGCCAACAGTTGTTGCCTTCTCACCAAGCTGCTTGCCTATTGTCCTGTAGCCCATCCCAGCCTTGTGCAGGTCTACAATTTTACCCCTGATGTCCTTACACAGCTCTCTGGTCTTGGCCATTGTGGAGAGGTTGGAGTCTGTTTGATTGAGTGTGTGGACAGGTGTCTTTAATACAGGTAACAAGTTCAAACAGGTGCAGTTAATACAGGTAATGAGTGGAGAACAGGAGGGCTTCTTAAAGAAAAACGAACAGGTCTGTGAGAGCCGTAATTCTTACTGGTTGGTAGGTGATCAAATACTTGTCATGCAATAAAATGCATATTAATTACTTAAATCATACAATGTGATTTTCTGGATTTTCGTTTCAGATTCCGTCTCACAGTTGAAGTGTACCTATGATAAAAATTACAGACCTCTACATGCTTTGTAAGTAGGAAAACCTGCAAAATCGGCAGTGTATCAAATACTTGTTCTCCCCACTGTATGTATGTATGTATGTATGTATGTATGTATGTATGTATGTATGTATGTATGTATGTATGGCCGTTTTCACAGCATAACATTTAAAAAAGGTCCCTCTTTTCAGGTTTAGAAGAAATGACTGCTAAAATGCTAACTCCTGTTCATATAAGCTGGTAGCATAGCTAGCATACAGAAATCAGTGGTGGTAGTCAGTCCAAGTGTAATGCGGTTGATTGGGGACGATGACATGAACACGTACTGGGGTCGACATCCAAACAAGCATTATCGTCAGTTCTTTTTCTCAACATAGTGTGAAATACACAAACAATAGTCTAAATATAGGCCAATTTTGCTGGGGGGCAACCTTTCATGGCATTTCCATTATTTTAGTCGAGTTCGATTGATCTCTTTACCGCATGTATACAGATTGCCTGAGTGTTCTAGTAGCATAGCCTGTCTAGTAGCTTGAGTTTTTTTTTTTTTTTTTTCAGCTGTTCAGAATGGGGCCTCAGAAGAACTATAGGCAATGCTATAGTCTAACCACTAGCCAGTTGAATCTCATCCACTCAGACCCCATATTCCGGTCTCTTTCTCTCTTCCCCCTGCTCCACTACCTCCCCACACTGAACACACTGTGCAGAGATGAACAGAAAGCAAGAATGAACAGAGCAAAGTCCATTTAGCTGCTAAAGTCCATTTAGCTGGATTCTCATGCTCCACTGCTCCTACTGGTCCAATTACACTGGGAGGAAGAGAGGGATAGAGGACTGGAGAAAGAAAGCAGAGAGAGGCCTGGTCGGGACCTGTATTACCCAGAAACAGATTCACGAACACAACAGTCCCCTACTGCCATTCAGTATGAAGTGTGTAGAGAGGCCAGGGACTAAACCAGATCTCTATTCTGACCGTCAGCAAGGCAAGGCTGCCATGTTGTGACAGTCTTCTATAGCACACTAAACACTAACTCAAACTTCAGGTATGGACGACTGTCATTGGTAACAAAGCAGAGGTGAATAATGCATGAGTATGTCAAGTATATATGCAGATTATCTTTTATAACAGTCCATCTTCCCTCTCCATACAGATCCCACACAAACAGGAGAGAGTGAACTTGAAAGAACAAATTACCCTGAACAAAAAAAAAAAGTGGGCTAAGTACCAACGACACAATGTCACTCAACTCTGTAGACAACATTCACTGGGACATTATTTGTCTGTCTAAATGAGTACTGGTGATGAGACCGTGCTGTTATTAGATGACGAGTCTCTCATCCATCTGTGTGTGTAACAGGGTCTTCATAAAGGACCCTCTACAGGGCTGAGATGGACTACGCCTAAATAATTAAACTGCTAACAGAATACACCTACATAAGAACATTTAACAGAATACACCCTGCAGCAATTCCAGCTTTAGCTAAAAACATTTCATTTGGATGTATACATTTGACATGAAATGTTACATATTTATTGTACCAGTCAAAAGTTGACGCTCATTCCAGGGTTTCTTTATTTTTACTATTTTCTACATAGTAAAATAATAGTGAAGACATCAACAACTATGAAATAACACATATGGAAGCATGTAGTAAACAACAAAAAACATGTTAAATCAAAATATATTTTATGAGATTCTTCAAAGTAGCCTCCCTTTTCCTTGATGACAGCTTTGCACACTTGGCATTCTCTCAACCAGCTTCATGAGGTAGTTACCTGGAATGCATTTCAATTAACAGGTGTGCCTTGTTAAAAGTACATTTTTGGAATTTCTTCAAGTGCAGTCGCAAAAACCATCAAACGCTATGATGAAACTGATTCTCATAAGGACCACCACAGGAAAGGAAGACCCAGAGTTACCTCTGCTGCAGAGGATAAGTTCATTGGAGTTACTAGCCTCAGACAAGGCTAAGAGTGGCTACTTTGAAGAATCTGAAATATATTTTGATTTGTTTAACGACTCCATATGTTACATTTCATAGTTTTGATGTCTTCACTATTATTTCTACAATGTAGAAAATAGTAAAAAATAAACACCTTGAATGAGTAGGTGTCCAAACTTTTGACGGGTACTGTATGAGGCAAAGGTACAGAATGGCACCTTTTATTCAGGGGTATGTTAATACATATCCATTTAATCATTTAGAAATCAAAGCATTTTATGTATCTAACCCCCATCTGAAGGTGTCATAAGATCATACCCCCAAAACATGCTAACCTCTCACCATTACTAATAACAGAGGCGGTTAGCATTTCTTTTGGGGGGGGGGGGGGGTTATGATATTTATTCATCCATAACTATGCCACTGATTATTCACGATTGTCACGTCTAGTCCCACTCCGGTGCCCAACGTCGCCAGTTTACTAACCACCGGTCCTGGCAACCCATCATTACGGACACCTGAACTTCCCTGATTATTTAGCCCTCTTTGTTAAATCAGTCCTTAGGTGTTACTGTCTCATATTCAGTTCATATCCCATGTTTGTTCTTTTGCCTCTGATCCGTATTAAAAACTCACCTGCTTCCTGACTCCCGGCGTATACGTAACAGAGACTATCCGTAACCATGGTAGCATCCACATTGAATGTAGACGTGTTCAGAAACATATTTTTTGGGTTACCATAAAAGTGACTCCAAAATGACCAAATTCATTATTAACCATTAAAAATTGGACACAACATAGTCCGAAACACAAGAACAAACTGCATATGAATCCAACATCCAAGTTCGTAGAGTCCCAAGTTTGATGTAATCATTGCATGCTAGGAATATGAGACCAAAATACTAACCTTTTAAATAAATACTTTAATACACTACAGTTGAAGACAACTGGAAACTCTGAAAAAAAAACACAAAGAAAACAAGTACCGACTCGCAAAATGTTTAACAGTCATCCAACTCTTAAATCCAAGTTGAGGACTCTGGCCTCTTTCTAGAGCTTCGACCTAAAGATCACTGACGTCATGAGTTGACCTTATTTCCCCCCCCCGCCCGAGTTCCCAGCATCTTGAAAGCCCCATAAAACCAGAGAATGCCAGACTTATGACAAAATATGCCCACAAGGACAGCCGCACCACCTTCCTGTTCAAGTGAGCATTGCACAACAAAGGGAGTCCAAAAATGTCTTGTATACTGCTGCAGACATTATGTAAAATGCCAGGGAGATATGTATACTGTAGCTAAGAAAGTAATACTAAGTGTATGTTGTGTAGTAAGCTGTTAGTAGCCCATGTGCCTCACCCTAATCATTTTGTCCCTTTCCCTTCATAATTTAGCCTACTGTTCTGACTTGGTGGTGCACAGGTAGTCTATAGCCTGATTTAGCGAAAACTAATATTGTAAGAGCTTTCATTATCTGCTTATATGCTCCCTTTATTTATCCTACTGTGCTGACTTGGTGTACAGGGAGAATACTGTACGAACGGCGCATGTTCTGTATTCTGTCCCTGTACATTTCAAAAGTGCTGAATAAATAGTTATACTGACTACATCCGTCCTAGCTCGCTCATTAATGACTTAATAGAAATTATGGATGGCCTCTTATGCGCTTGTCGGCCCCTTATGCCATAATTTGTAAATCTCAATAATCAGTAGAAAACACATTTATTTAGGCAAGTCAGCCATATCAGCCATGTCTTTTTTTAAAGGCAGTAAATGAGGCTGAATGAACTGTGTCGCTGCCAGACAAGTCTCTGCTGATAACCAGGTGTAGCGGTGGTAAGGATTCACTCCATGGTGCTGAAAGGAAAGCTCTGCTGTTGGGACAGCTTTATGTAGGCCCTAACAGTTTGTATGCACTGTTTGTCACCGTTATAGTGCAATTCATGTATTGTTTAGTGTTGTGCAGCGGGTTTGCTGGCATGCATCAACCATTAAAAAAAAGATATATATTAAAAAATATATGGGGTGTTTGCCTCACCAACCTTAGCATGCCAAAATCGCCACTGGTAAGAGGCACGTCAGCAGCAGAACAGCATAGCTAGCTAACTAGCAGATTTACATAATCAACAACATGAATGATCAGCTGATAGCCCATCCTCTTTAACCAATGTGAATCTTTATGAGGCATTGCAATTAGCTTGCTTTTAATTAGCTTACATTCTCACTACAGAGTCAGTTTATGAATTATGGAAGTCTATTTCTGTGTGCTGTTTTATTTAACAGCACACAGAACTTAGTCAAAGTGCTTTCATTTCTAAATAATAAAAAAACAGTATGTAAGAAAAATATCCTCAAATTAAAAAAAGGTGATATTCTGTCGCCACATATAAAACATCAAATCCAGAATGCTGGACTATAGAGCTAAATTAAACATTTTAGCTTCACTGTCCAAATAATTACTAGGGGAGTGTATATTTAGCCATATGGCTTTAGCTTCACTATAGCTTTAGCCATATAGCCTTAGCAAAAGGCTTTAGTCATACAGTTTTGGCCCGCGTGTTAGCTTCAGCAATGCATGCTCACACTCTCAGGGATGCAGAGGCACACTGGCAGACCTGTGGATGGAAAAACAGCACACACACACAAACAGCACAGGCCACTACACGTGCTACACTACCGTAGCATGGTACAGTATGTACCCATCCCTGAGTTGGGTTAATGGGGCAGGGCAGCCACATTGGCCAGAGGCATTACGAGAGTGGCTGACCCAGCACAGAGGTGTGTGTGTGTTAGAGTATGAACATGAATCGGCACAATTGAATTTGCTTCCCCCTCAGGCTCAGTATCCCAACTCTCTCGTCCATCCCTCCACCATCCTCTCGTCCCCATCACAACACCCATACCTCCCCAGCCTCTCCCATTCTCACCCGGACTCCCCAATTCATGTCCACAAGCAGATAGCAACAGAGGATGACTAAAAAGCTCCAGTAGCTAAAAAGTGTGTTAGGGTTGCTAAGGTTACTTACGTAGGAAGTGTTTCTCCAGCAAGGCAATCTCCAGATGACCCTTCACCTCGTTTAGCCGGTCCGACTCGCTCCTCTGGAAGTCTTGAAAGGCTGCAGCCATGTTGAGAGCCCCCGAACCCGCCTGCACACAGAGGAGAAGCGCACGTTCATACAGGCGTAATGTCAACGCACACGCCCACACACTGGAAGTCCTGAAAGGCGGGCTCCATGGTGCGAGCCCCAGAACTCATCTGCACGCACGAACACACACCAAGAGGCTGAATTAACATGAATACAGGCATGACGTCACACACACACACACACACACACACACACAGAAGAAACGCACGTCAAAAACATACATGAGATCGACTTAACACACATTAAAACATGCATGAATAAAACCGACACACACGCGGCGGAGTAGCTATATCTCCAGTATGATGACTCACACGGCCAGTGCGTTTCCCTCCCGTTTTGAAAAGCGTTGCAAAGGAGGAGATCCCTGCCGACGGACTCGCTGTCCTCTAGTCTAAACGCTACACTGATGACTCAACCACTCTCTCCCCCCCACACTGACTCATGGCTTTAGTCCACAGATTACCAGACCAATACCAGGTGAGAGAGAGAGATGGTGAAAGAGGGGAAGAGTAGGGGGTGAAAATCAGTAGGTGAAAAAGATAGGTAAAGAGAAAGCGACAGAAATAGGAGTGTGTTGAAGAAAGCAACAGAGGATGAAAAGGAGGGGAGGCGAGAAGGAAAGCGTGGAAGCTGACGTTGTTCTGAGCCACTGCAGGTTTACAGGGTGTCCCTTTAAGAGGCTCCTGCCACAGACAAAGACAGTCGCGGCCAACACGCACATAAAGCCAAAACACACACACTGCAGCAGCTTCTTCTCCCTGCAGCATTCCTGACTGCAACCCGTCTTAATCTATTACGCTGCCTGTCAAGTCCATGAGAGGCAAACACCGCATGAGAGAAAGAGAAGGGATGAGAAGAGAGAAAGGAATTTAGTTCAGATGCCCTACTTGGGATGCAGCCAGTGATTAACAAGGGATGATGAGAAAAGACGGTGAGATGAATGAAAAACTAAAAGAGAGCCTTCGCTCTGTAGCCCAAATGTCAGAGAGAGTTGATTTGAGAAGGAGGATAGAGAGAAACAACAGGGGGGGGCAGAGAGGGGAGGGGCTAGACTGGGTGCGTCTGGAACAGGAAGTAAACACCCAGGTCATGTGATCTGGTCCTGAGGAGCAGAGAATCAGCAGTGCAGGACTAGCATGGAGTATCTGCAGCACTGAGGAACGAGCAGTAGTGTGTGCGTTTAATGATTTTATTCATTCGTCTTATTTACAATGACAGCCTACCAAAAGGCCTCCAGCGGGGACGGGTGCTGGGATTACAAATAAAAAGTGGAGGACAAAAACACATGACAAGAGAGACACCACATAAAGAGAGACCTAAGACAACACAGCATGGGGGTGTGTTGGGGGTCTATGTTGCAGAGCCCAGGAATTTAAAGAACTAGGACGCTACGTAGCCCAACTGAAGGGTTCTTTCTCAAACTCTGGGTGAAGCATATTACTGGCATCTTCATTTACAAAACCACTGCTCAGGTCTACTCCCCTCAGTTCTATGCTTCTATTTCTATGATTGTGAAAGTAGTTTCTCAGAGAATGACTAGAGAGTCACCAGCCGGCATTGAGCTGGTCTCATGTTTGCTGCCGGGCAGAAAACATCGAGAATTATTAGGCTTACACCGTACAACCGACTATTTGGAAATATCGACATTAAGATTTACAATACCGCTCATGGGTACCCATAAACAACCCCCACCCGCCATAAGTATCAACTAACTGATATCTAGTTCAGTGCTCCAGCTATACATTTGCTAACTAAGATGGCTAGATGTCAAGATCAAGCTTCTTGGTTACACCAGACATTCAATCCCTCCTGGATCAAGATCCCTGTTGCCAAAATTGTTGTGTATAGTTTTTTTTAAATATTTTTTTATATACTCAGTGTGTGTGTGTAAAAAAACATCCTAATATCAAGTTGCGACCCCCCCTTTTTGACAACAGAACAGTCTAAATTCATTGGGCCATGGACTCTACAACACGTTGAAAGTGATGCTGGCCCATGTCGTTTACAAAGCTTCCCACAGCATTGTCAAGTTGGCTGGATGTGGTTTGGGTGGTGGACCATTCTTGATACACATGGAAAACGGTTGTGTGAAAAACTCCGTAGCTCTTGACACAAACTGATGTGCCTGGCACCTACTACCACAGCCCATTCAAAAGGCACTTAAATATTTTGTCCTGCCCATTCACCCGCTGAATGGCACAAGCACAAGCCATGTCTCAAGACTTAAAAATGCTTCTTTAACAGGTCTTAACAAGTGATATCAATAAGGGATCACAGCTTTGAACTTGATTCACCTGGTCAGTCTCATGGAACTAGCAGGTGTTCTTAATGTTTTGTACACACAGAAAGTATTCAGACCCCTTGACTTTTTCCACATTTTGTTACATTAAAGCCTTGTTCTAAAATTGATTAAACGTTTTCCTCAATCTACACATTATACCCCATAAATAACAAAGCGAAAACAGAAGGCATTTTAGCAAATTTATTAGAAATAAACTGATACCTTTACATAAGTATTCAGACCCTTTGCTATGAAACTCGAAATTGAGCTTAGGTGAATCCTGCTTCCATTGAACATCCTTGAGAGGTTTCTACAACTTGGAGTCCACCTGTGGTAAATTCAATTGATTGGACATGATTTGGAAAGGCACACACCTCTCTATATATAAGGTCCCACAGTTGACAGTGCATGTCAGAGCAAAAGCCAAGCCATGAGGTCGAAGGAATTGTCCGTAGAGCTCCGAGACAGGATTGTGTCGAGGCACAGATCTGGGGAAGGGTACCAAAACATTTATGCGGCATCGAATGTCCAAGAATACAGTGGCCTTCATCATTCTTAAATGGAAGAAGTTTGGAACCGCCAAACAATCGGGGGAGAAGGGCCTTGGTCAGGGAGGTGATCAAGAACCTGATTGTCACTCTGACAGAGCTCCTCTGTGGAGATGGAAAAACCTTCCAGAAGGACAACCATCTGTGCAGCACTCCACCAATAAGGCCTTTATGGTAGAGTGGCCAGACGGAAGCCACTCCTCAGTAAAAAGGCACATGACAGCCTGCTTGGAGGACTCTTAGACCATGAGAAACAGGATTCTCTTGTCTGATGAAACCAAGTTGAAATCTTTGACATGAATGCCAAGCATCACTTCTGGAGGAAACCTAACGGTGAAGCACGGTGGTGGCAGCATCATGCTGTGGGGATGTTTTTCAGCGGCAGGGATACTAGTCAGGATTGAGGCAAAGATGAACGGAGCCAAGTACAGAGAGCTCCTTGATTAAAACCTGCTTCAGAGTGCTCAGGACCTCAGACTGAGGATGAAGGTTTACCTTCCAACAAGACAACAAACCTAAGCACACAGCCAAGTCAACTCAGAAGTGCCTTCGGGACAAGTCTGTGAATGTCCTTGAGTGGCCCAGCCAGAGCCCGGACTTGAACCTGATCGAACATCTCTGAAGTAATCTGAAAATAGCTGTGCAGCGATGCTCCCCATCCAACCTGACAGAGTTTGAGAGGATCTGCAGAGAATAAATGGGAGAATCTCCCCAAATACAGGTGTGCCGAGCTTGTAGCGTCATACCCAAGAAGACTCAAAGCTGTAATCGCTACCAAAGGTGCTTCAACAAAGTACTAAGTAAAGGTTCTGAATACTTATGTAAATGTGATATCAGTTTAAAATGTTTAATACAATTTCTAAACCTTTTTTGCTTTGTCATTATGGGGAATTGTGTGTAGATTGATGAGGGGGGGAAAACAACTTAATCCATTTCAGAATAAGGCGGTAACCTGTAACCAAAATGTGGAGGAGTCTGAATACTTCCCAAATGCACTGTGTGTGTGTATTATTTTTGTTGTTTAATAGCGCCCCTTGTGTAAACCTCCGGTAATACAGTATACCTCGATATGGTACAGAAACCGCATGACAAAACTGAATACCTTCCAACCCTAATAATTATATCTGTGGCAGGTAAACCATCAACCAAACTACAAGCTGGCTACATAATGTTACATTTGATGTGTGATTATAGGGGAAACAATTTTGTCCAATCGAAGACAGACCAATAACAGACACCAACCACCACAGACAGATCAATCACAGATCCAACATCAGAGGCAGACCACTCGCAATCATACCCTGTGAGAAGGAATCAAACATCAGAGAGCACTCCTAACAGAAAGACCTCAACATCACTATCAGAGGATTCTAACCAAGATCAATAACAGAACCACCCACCTGGTCTGCTGTGATGGGAGGGAGTGTTAGGGGGAAAAGGATGGATCTTTTATAGCAGAAACAGTGAGGACATTACCTTTTCTTTCTGCAGTTTTGTCCAGCTCCAGTGCCAAGTTAGATGTGTGCAAAACAGCTTGTTCATATAGGGAGCAATAAGGGCCCCGTGAGACAGCTGTAGGCTGTAGCCCTCAGGCTTGGCCTGGTGTTGTAGAGAGGGGCTGGACTGCAATACTGTCTGCCAGACAGACTACTAAAGTAGATGCCTGATCACGTTGATAGAATTCCTTCCACGTTAGGTCAAGCAAACAACGCCGTGGCGAAGGTCTGGAGTTAAAGCCAGTCTTACCTCTAGAAGCAGTAGAAATACAGATTTCTTTGGTGTTCCTCTGGGTTCAGTCACAGGCCATGACTTGCAAAAAAACTCCCGCTGAGATTTGCTCTACTTAGATGGGGATTAAAAAAACGGGCAAAACCATAACACTACAGAAGCAAGGAATAGTTTCACGATTGCTCCAAGATAGTCAACAGTACTCCTGCTCAATACAACCAATCCGGAAAGTTCCATAGTTTAGCTAAATATTGATTAGAATGGATCTGAGCCTTGTACCTTTGCAGAAAGCCTTAAAATCAGGATTGGGGACAGTGAGTTGACACGTTGATGGATCACTTGCACCTACAATCTCAAGTGTTGTATGAGATATTGGATGAAAAGCTACAGTAGATAGGTCATACTAGAACGGCCGGAGATATCTCCGCTGAGGAATTGCCTCCTGTCGCGTTATTTGCTATCTCATTCTCCCTTAAGCTACAAACAGGCCGAGACATCTTATTGAGCTGAAAATAAACATTTACTCCACTTCTCATCCATCAATAGCCTTCGCCTGTCATCATCTAACCCACAGAACCAAGACAGAGACAATAGAACGAGAGAGAGAGAGGTGCATACAGTACAAAGAGAGAGGGAGAGAGACAGCGAGACCAAAGAGACGAGAAGTGGAGGAGAACAACTATTTTCATATCATCTGATGCCAGAAGCCATAAGGTGATGTAACGCTAACCGTTAACACACAGTAACCCGAAGCAGCACTCTAGGCTACTGGGAAGAAGGCGTGGCAACGGTTGGTGACCCAGTATCTCTGGCACTGGTCCCAGTGCAGGCTTAATCACAGAGGGAGAACATTTTGGGTGTGCTGTGGTCAGGGGATTAATACTCGTGACCAGTGCCTGTGTGCCAGTTCATTAGAAGTGCCAGTTCACCAGTACGAATAGGTTTGTCAAACTCCTTTTTCCAGGGCTTGCATTCAGTCTTTACCAAGGTCTGGAGGAACCCGCTTAAATTTATTAGGTTTCCTCACCGTAAAAAATTGTCCACTTTCCATCACTATTGGACCTTTCAATGCTCCCGGACTGTCTAGCTTTAGTTGACTGTTAGCAAGCTGGACAAAGTAAACTGACCACAAATGTAGGTCCAGTATGTCTACACAGTTACATTGTTTTAGTCATTTCAATTGAGATCGTTTCCCCCCAGAAAAGCCACCTGCGGGCCAGATTGAATGGGCTAGAGGGCCAGGCCTCAAGTTTGACGCATAAGTTAAGAGGTTAAAACACAGGGGAATGGGAGACCATTTCAATAGTCTAAAGAATCCTACTCCCCTTTTTTTTAACCTTCCTAGTCTGTATATGGCCTCCCGAATGGCACAGCGGTTTAAGGCACTGCATCTCAGTGCTAGAGGTGTTACTACAGAACCTGGTTCGATTCCAGGCTGTATCACAACCGGACGTGATTGGGAGTCTCATAGGGCGGCACACAATTGGCCCAGCGTCGTTCCGGGCCGTCATTGTAAATAAGAATTTGTTCTTAACTGACTTGCCTAGTTAAATAAAAGGTTCAATTAGAATTTAATATCTAGATGCCCGTGTCTGAATCCCATGCGCTGACAGGCGCCATAAGGGGACGAACAGGGAGAATACAGCATGGAGGGTAAAGTATGTGCCTTCGAAAAGTATTCAGACCCCTTTAATTTCCCACAGTGTAACGTTACAGCCTTATATTTTTAAATTGTCCCCCCCTCAATCTACACACACAGCAAAAACTGTTTCGACATAATTTATAAGAAACTGAAAAATTACATTTATTCAGTACTTTGGTGGGGCATCTTTGGCAGCCTCAGGTCTTCGTGGGTATGACGCTACAAGCTTGGCACATCTGTATTTGGGGAGTTTCTCCCAATCTTCTCTACAGATCGTCTCAAGCTCTGTTCAGGTTGGATAGGGAGCGTTGCTGCTCAGCTATTTTCAGGTCTCTCCAGAAATGTTAGATTGGGGTCAAGTCCAGACTCTGGCTGGGCCACTCAAGACAAGAGAGAGACTTGTCTGGAAGCCACTCCTCAAATCAAGCCCTTAAACAACAATTTAAAAAAAATCTTAACTTAAAGTGTAAAGTAGAAAATAAAAGTAACAAATAATTAAAACAGCAGCAGTAAAATAACAAGCGAGGCTATATACAGGGGTACCGGTACAGAGTCAATGTGCGGGGGCACTGGTTAGTTTAGGTAATATGTATATGTAGGTAGATTTAAAGTGACTATGCATAGATTATAAACAGAGTAGCAGCAGCATACTCTGCATACTTAGCCATTTGATTAGCTGTTCAGGAGTCTTACGGCTTGGGGGTAGAAGCTGTTAAGAAGCCTTTTGGACCTAGACTTGGTGCTCCGGTACCGCTTGCCATGTGGTAGTAGGGAAAACAGTCTATGACTGGGGTGTGTGGGGTCTTTGACAATTTTTAGGGCTTCCTCTGACACCGCCTGGTATAGAGGTCCTGGATGTCAAGAAGCTTGGCCCCAGTGATGTACTGGGCCGTACGCACTACCCTCTGTAGTGCCTTGCGGTCGGAGGCCGAGCAGTTGCCATACCAAGCAGTGATGCAACCAGTCAGGATGCTCTCAATGGTGCAGCTGTTGAACCGTGAGGATGAGGACCCCTGCCAAATCATTTCTGCTGATGGGAAATAGGCTTTGTCGTGCCCTCTTCACAGCTGTCTTGGTGTGCTTGGACCATGATAGTTTGTTGGTGAAGTGGACACCAAGGAACTTGAAGCTCTCAACCGGTTCCACTACAGCCCCGTCGATAAGAAATGGGGGTGTGCTCGGTCCTCCTTTTCCTGTAGTCCACAATCATCTCCTTTGTCTTGATCACGTTGAGGGAGAGGTTGTCCTGACACCACACAACCAGGTCTTCTAGCGGATCCACACAACCATCACCTCCTCCCTATATGCCGTCTCATCGTTGTCGGTGATCAGCCCTACCACTGTGGTATCGTCGGTAAACTTGATGGTGTTGGAGTCGTGCCTAGCCATGCAGTCATGAGTGAACAGGGAGTACAGGACGGGGCTGAGAACGCATCGCAGTGTTGTCATGACTGTGTGCTTAGGGTCGTTGTCCTGTTGGAAGGTGAACCTTCGCCCCAGTCTGAGATCCTGAGCGCTCTGGAGCAAAATTTCGGTACATTGCGCCATTCATCTTTGCCTCGATCATGACTAGCAACCCAGTCCCTGCCGCTGAAAAACATCCCCACAGCATGTTTCCATTTACATTTACATTTTAGTCATTTAGCAGACGCTCTTATCCAGAGCGACTTACAGTAGAGTGCATACATTTTATTACATTTTTTTTTTTTTTTACATTTCATTAAATTTTTACATACTGAGACAAGGATATCCCTACCGGCCAAACCCTCCCTAACCCGGACGACGCCATGCCAATTGTGCGTCACCCCACGGACCTCCCGGTTGCGGCCGGCTGCGACAGAGCCTGGGCGCGAACCCAGCCCAGCCTGGGCGTGAACCCAGAGACTCTGGTGGCGCAGCTAGCACTGCGATGCAGTGCCCTAGACCACTGCGCCACCCGGGAGACCCGGGTTCCACCAACATGCTTCACCGTAGGGATGGTGCCAGGTTTCCTCCAGATGTGGCGCTTGGCATTCAGGCCAAAGAGTTCAATCCTGTTTTCATCAGAACAGAGAATCTTATTTCTCAGGGTCTGAGAGTCCTTTAGTTGCCTTTTGGCAAACTCCAAGCAGGCTGTCATGTGCCTTTTACTGAGGAGTGGCTTCCATTTGGCCCCTCTACCATAAAGACATGATTGGTAGAGTGCTACAGAGATGGGAAAACCTTCTAGAAGAACAATCATCTCCAATAGGAACTCTGGAGATCTGTCAGAGTGACCATCGGGTTCTTGGTCACCTCCCTGACCAAGGCCCTTCTCCCCCGATTGCTCAGTTTGGACGTTTGGACGGGTGGAGTCTGGGGATTCCAAACTTCTTCCATTTAACAATGCTGCAGAAAGGTTTTGTTATCCTTCCCCAGATCTGTGCCTCGACACAATCCAGTCTGAGTTCTACGGACAATTCCTTCGACCTCATGGCTTGGTTTTTGCTGACATTCAACTGTGGGACCTTATCTAGACAGGTGTGTGTGCGCGCACCTTTCCAAATCATGTCCAGTTGACTGAATTGACCAAAGGTGGACTCAAATCAAGTTGTAGAAACATCAAGGATGAGCAATGGAAACCGAATGCACTGGAGCTCAATTTCGTGTCTCATAGCAAAGAGTCTGAATTCTTACGTAAATAAGATATCTATTTTTGCAAACAAAATCCAGAAACCCATTTTTGATTTACATTATGGGGCAGTGTGTAGACTGCTGAGGATTTGTATTTATTTAAATACATTTTACAATAAGGCTGTAACGTAACAAAATGTGGAAAAAGTCAAGGGGTCTGAATACTTTCCGAAGACACCGTATGTGAAGTGTGTACGCAATGTTTGTGTGTGTTTTCCTGAGGCCTCCTCCAGTCAGTGACCTCTCACGCGCACTCAGTGAGCAGCTGCCCACATGCCTGGCATAGAAACACACGGCGGGCAGCCTGCGACATCCACAAATAAAACACTGGGAGACGTACACACAATTGCGCACACACTCAGCCCAGAGGCCTAACTCTGCAAAGGACTCAATTTATATTAGAAATCAGCAGATGAGCACAGGAAACTGGCCTCCTTTGGGGAAATGATACAATCAAGTGACTAATCTAGGGTTTTAATTTGGGGGAAAACACTGACTGATGAAGCGTGAACAAGTCCAGATGACGGCGCAGTTTAAAATATCCCCTGAAGACAAGAGCCGCCCAAACACTGAGATCTTCGGCAATACTGATATATTCATTTGCAAGCAGGGGAGGATAAATTCACTGAGTAAACATAGTGGATGAAAGCCTCTAGGAGGTACTGTGTTTACCCGGTATCCCTCCCTCCATCCAGCCAACCCTCTGAAGAATGAGCAGAGTAAACAGGAACAAAGCATAGCAAACCGCCCTGTGTTTCCTTCACTCTCTTTCCCGTCTCCTCTGAAGTAGGTTTGTCTATTATGTCTCCCTGAGGGACATGTCATCAACTCCATTGGAAGCTGCCACACACACACACACACACACACACACACACACACACACACACATCTGTATTAACATTAAAACGGTAGATATTAAGACAGAGGTCATAGACATACAGTGCATTTGAAAAATATTCAGACCACTACTTTCTCCACATTTTGTTACGTTACTGTAACGGGTGACGCTCTCCTCATCCTCGGAAGAGGTGAGGAGAGAAGGATCTTCAGACCAAAACGCAGGCTCAGGGAAATAAGCCATCTTTATTATAAATTACGATGATGGCAAACACGAAACGAAACAAAACACTTTCAAACTACAAAATAACAAAACGACGTTGACGAAACCTGAACATAAAAACTTACATAACTAAACATAAACTTACGTACAGGAAACAGACGACATCGAAACGAAAACGAAACAAACAAACGCTACAGTCCAGTGTGGTACGAACAAACATACTGACACAGGAGACAATCACCCACAAACAAACAGTGAGAATGCCCTACCTAAATATGACTCTTAATTAGAGGCAAACGCAAACCACCTGCCTCTAATCAAGAGCCATACCAGGCAAACCGAAACCAACATAGAAACAGATAACATAGAATGCCCACCCAACCTCACGTCCTGACCAACTAACACACAAAAACTAACATAAATAGGTCAGGAACGTGACAGTTACAGCCCTATTCTAAAATGGATTATACAAAATAAAAATATCATCATCTCCACACACACACAACCCCAAAATAACAAAGCAAAAACAGGTTGACATTTTGGCAAATTTATAAATATAAAACAAACAGAAATATCTTAATTACATAAGTATTGAGACACGAAATTGAGCTCAGGTGCATCCTGTTTCCATTGATCATCCTTGAGATGTTTCTACAACTTGATTGGAGTCCACCTGTGCTAAATTCAATTGATTGGACATGATTTGGAAAGGCACACACACCTGTCTATATAAGGTCGACAGTGCATGTCAGTGCAAAAAATAAGCCATGAGGTCAAATTGTCTGTAGAGCTCAGAGACAGGATTGTTTCAAGGCACAGATCTGGGGAAGGGTACTAAAACATTTCTGCAGCATTGAAGGTCCCCAAGATCACAGTGGCCTCCATCATTCTTAAATGGAAGAAGTTTGGAACCCCCAAGACTCTTCCTAGTGCTGGCCGCCCGTCAACAGGACAACGACCCTAAGCACACAGCCAAGACAACACAGGAGTGGCTTCGGGACAAGTCTCTAAATGTCCTTGAGTGGCCCAGCCAGAGCCCGGACTTGAACCCGATCGAACATCTCTGGAGACCTGAAAATAGCTGTGCAGCTCCCCAGCCAACCTGAGAGAGCTTGAGAGGATCTGCAGAGAATAATGGGGGGGGGGGGGACTCCAAATACAGGTGTGCCAAGCTTGTAGCATCATACGGAAAAAGACTCGAGGATATAATCACTGCCAAAGGTGCTTCAAAAAAGTACTGAGTAAAGGGTTTGAATGCTTACGTAAATGTATTATTTCAGTAGTTACTTTTATAAATTGGCAAACATTTCCACAAACCTTTTTTTGCTTTGTCATGGGGAATTGTGTGTAGGTTTATAAGGGGGAAATATCTATTTAATACATTTTAGAATAAGGCTGTAAAGTAACAAAATGTGGAAAGTCAAGGGGGTCTGAATACTTTCCAAATGCAATGTATAGTCAGTGTCCAGATTTCAGTTGACATTTAACCCTTCTGAACAGTCAAGGCAACAGTTCTCTTGACATGCCATAGGCCTATTTGAAGTCCTGGTCTTGTGACTGGTGATTTTGCATAGCTCCTCAAACAACATAGGCACTGATCATCCTCTATTACCATAATCAAATCTTTACCAAACATCCCTTTTCTGGCCCTCCTTTCTCTTTATCCCTCCATTTTGTAGCTTTTCTCTTATTGAATTATAAAAACGCAGACATTGTCCTTTTAACCTCAGTGGATCCAAGTTAACTTTTTCTGCCCATCTGGCAGTTGGTGTGTAGGCTATTTGTCACGCGTAAAGTCAGGCTTACACACTAATTACAATTGTTTAACTATGAAAGAAAAACCTAATGTCACCTATAGATATAAATTGCGGAAGAATTACACATTTGTATTTTTATGTATTCTGTTTATTCAACCCGACCACCCACCTGCTCTTCATCCACAAAATATTTCATGACCCTAAACCCATCTGCCTTGTGGATATAACTATGGGGACTGCAGGTTGAGTCAGCCTGCACATCACTAACTGACACACACAATATACGGGTAACTGCCAAAATAAAGGAAACCTCAACATAAAGTGTCTTAATTGGGCGTTGGGCCACCACGAGCCACCAGAAGAGCTTCAATGCGCCTTGGCATAGATTCGACAAGTGTCTGGAACTCTTTTGGAGGGATGCGACACCACTCTTCCACAAGAAATTCCATAGCTTTGTGTTTTGTTGATGGTGGAAAACGCTGTCAAGCGCCGTTCCAAGAATCTGTTGACTGACACACCCCCTATGCTCCTTTGAGACCTCTATCAAAGTCAGAGCGCTTATTCTAGCCATGCCAACCAAAATAATGGGCAACGGAATTTGTATACAGAACCCTAAGCTTGATGGGATGTTAATTGCTTAATTATCACTCATTTCCTCAAGTGTTTCCTTTATTTTGGCAGTTACACGAGTGTGTGTGTGCGTGTGTGTGTACAGGTAAAAACATGGACGCTAGGAAACACCGACGTAGAGTTTTTCCAGACCACCAGACCAACTATGGCCCAGAGTTTTTCCTGGTCGGGTCACATTGCAAGGAAAAACTTCTGTCCCTACTCACGGCCTCTCATTTGAGTCAAAGAACACAGCAAAGTGGAATTAATACTTACAGGGTCTCCTAGCTCTTCCGTGTCTTGCGTCTTGAGTGAAGGCCTCGTCCTCAGCAGGATGTCATCGCCACATTCATTGTCGGATCCGTTGGGGGACTCTGCTAGATCCAGGAAGTCGTCTCGCTTCTGACCTCTGAACCTGATTTTGTCCAGCCGCTTTAGCATGTTCAACACCCCTCTCTTCAGCGGCTTTACCTTAGCATGGTGTACAGCAATCCTGAAAAGACAAACAGACAAGGGTCAGAGGTTCCCCTTTGAAAAGCACTCAAAATGAAAGGGCGGGGTCGATAGCAAGACATTTCTTTGCACAGAAGTCGTTTCTTGTAAATAAGTACCGAAACACTACGGAACACAGATGCACAAGTTAAGACAATCGTTGAGTGTGGTCGATACAAGCGTTTAAAAAAATAAATAATAAGATATAAAAACAGACACAATACACAATAGACACACTAAAATATAGGCCTTCAGCCAAAGTATATTAACAATGTAGCAGATCACTCCATTTAAGATGTCATCTCTACCCCCAATATCCAGTTAAAACCTATCCCCTTTCATCATTGCGTTTGTCGTCTCGGTCTATGACTCAGTAAGCCTGATGAGGCTGGATCCCAAAAGGTACCCTATACAGTGCCCTGCTCAAAAGTAGTGAGCTATAAAAGGGAATAGGGTGCCATTTGGAACACAGCCATATAGATCGAGCGGTAGAGCCATCGAAGGCCCATCAGTGGTTGAGTCGTCAGCCATCACCCAGGGCCACAGCCCTTCCTGCCTAGGAAATGATCACAACGCCAGAACGAGGCGTGGAGCGAGATGGAGACAAGATGCGATCAACCCTCTCACTTCAAACGCTGTCTCCAAAAATATGACTTAACGACTTGATTAATGTGAATCCTTTTGACCTAGATCTACCTAACCCCCCCCAAGTATTTATTTGGGCAGTGAAGCTAAAAAAAAAAAAAACTTGATTTGGTTTTATAGCCTACTCCAGTATTTTAGATCAAATGTTTTGTATGAGTCAACAGTGCAGAATGTCACCTTTAATTTGAGGGATTTTCATACATATCCGTTCTACCGTTTAGAAATAAAAGCACTTTATGAATCTAGCCCCCCCCCCCCATTTAAAGGGTGTCATAATAGCATACTCCTAAAATATGTTAATCTCTTACCATTACCAATAACAGGGGAGGTTAACATTTAGGTCTAACTTTCTCACTCTGTATCTAGCCCCCCCATTTGTAGGTATAAGTATTTGGACAAATTCACTATTAGTGTATTACATTAAACTTGACAGTATTTTTGTCCCATATTCCTAGCACGCAATGATTACATCAAGCGTGACTCTACAAACTTTTTGGATGCATTTTCAGTTTGTTATGGTTGGGATTGTCATTTTCAAGTCACTTATTGTAAACAAGAGGAGAAGAAAACAAATAGGTCGGGGACCTAAGCGACCGCTTATGTCTGGAGCCGGCCCTGCGCGCACACACACACACACCCTGGGCTGTATTAACGGGGGGGGTGGAAAGGGGCTAGTGGAAACTTGGTGGGTGACACAATAGCTCTCACACACACACCCCTCCCCCTAGAAACAGATCCGGCTTGATAACACCATGCAGGGTTCTAGCTGTGTTGTTATAGGCCTCCTGCATCTCTCCATCTACAGCCTTTACATTTTCATCCGTTTGGAGCAGAAGCAGCAAGTCTCAGGGTAACAGTGAGATGGAGGAGCTGGAAAGCCTGGCGTCCATTAGATGAGAGAGGAGGAATTATGCTCAAGGTTTCTCTGACCACAACATTGACTCCGGTCTCTGTGTGGGCAGAGAAACCTTCAGGACGGTCATACCTCTATCCCTTTCCTTCAGCTGAAAACAAAACACTTCCACCCACATGTGAACAGAGAAAGAGCACGAGAGACACACACACACACCTACCTGAAAGGCCTTGGCTCATTCACACGTCATTAAATCCCACACAAACACACCTAAATGTCGAGAGAGCATCTAATGACGCGAATGGCACCAATGACAATCTACACAGCCAAGGGAACCTTCACTCTAATGTAAAATGGTGAGCATCGGCGCTCGGTGTCCTACAAGTGATGACGCCATTAGAGCAGACCAAAAGGGATGACGCACATGGAGGCACAGGACTTTCTATAGGATAGTTCAGGCCATTTTCTGGCCAGGGGAATCTGATCTGGCTCTCGAGGTGGATGTCATCTACGCTTGTTGTGTCCTCGTGTGCATCTCTAGGAAGTCCTCTGCTCACCTCATTATACACCTCTATGGTCAGTGTGTGACTGCCCCTGCAAGGTAGAAGTTACCCCTAACCACAGATCTAGAATCAGAGTACCATTGCCCTAACCATTTAAGGAGTTGATTAACCTCTGACCTTAGATCAGATAATGACCACAGAACTCCACACCATCAGCTTAGTGAAGCATTTGGACAGTTGCAGGAGCAAGGTGAGGTGGTACTATAGGGTAAAGCTGGAATGTTGTTCAGAGAAGAGAGGGAGTTTTTCTTCAATGGGATATTCCTAGAGAGGTCCCGAAGCACTGCTTAAATCATACAATCAGTCAAACATATACAACCTTAGACTACACAGACTCAAGACACACAGCTCAGAAATATTCAGGCACATTGACACACAGCACATCAGTCTATACTCCTATGAGAGCCATTGCTACTGTATGCCAGCCATGAGTGCTGTCATGTCTCACGCCAATGAGATTCCCACCTCTGATGTGAGTCTGCTGAATAAAAGAGAAGGGGCCACAGAGAGACTTGGCTCTGCTCTCAATGCCGAGTGTGTTTGATTGAGCACTTTCTGAGAAGAGAACAGCATTCTAGGAGCTGGATAGTCACTGGCATTGTTTAGCAGTGATGGAAGACCCCACACTTGCATCGAAAATAGGACATTGAATTAAACAAAGACATTAAATCAAACATTGTTAGGTGAGAGATAGTAAAACTTGCAGAAAAATAAATTGACAGACGTTTCTGAGAATAATACCAACTAAAAACTCCCACCCGGAAATCCCCCATTGGTAAGTGCTTTACACATCTCACACCCACCTGTAGGGTGTTACATTTACTAGGCAGTCACCTTACACAAGTTTCGTTTCACATGAAATACACTACACCACCCAACCCCCTTGTCAATGTCATTCCTGGTTGCAGACCGACTGAACCTGTAGTCTACATGTGGTTGTTCATTCAGAGACTGAATTCTGAATGAATGTCAAAGTTAGCCTATATGTTGAAATGTTTTAGTAAAGGAGTGTTTGGTCATTTTTACTACAAATTAAGTGGAACAGGGACAAAAAACAATTATAATTTATTAAAATGACACTGGTATAGTTTATCCGAGGACACCAGAAAGCTATTCATGCTTCTTTTTTCGCTCATCCAAGTTGCTGAGATTCTACTTGGTCTATGAGTCTCACTACACTTGGTCCAAGCTCACATACTTTACAATGGAAGCTAGGCTAAAATCAGGATGACAACACACTATAGGCCTAAACTACGAGATGAATAATGAATTCACTTTATTACATTCGTAATCAAGGCAGGTGGCCATTTTGCCTAGCTAGGCACACTGTACATCGTTAGGTTGAAAGGAAGACTCATCATCACGATACAATGTTTGATAATGTGCTGTGATTGAGGCTATTCAGTCTGATGGGTGATCAAATTATGACCTAAATATAAAATTACAGTAGACTACTGAGTCTAACTAGCCACAGCTAGCCACACCATTCGCCATGTCAACTCCGCTAATATCTCTATTCAATGAACACATCATCGGTGGGCGACAGGCACTGCTAACCCAAGATGTACTCTTAAGGAGCTTACCATTACTCCTTAAAAGAGTCCAAGTACCATATGTTATTTTCAGAGGTAGACTGGCTCTGGCAGCCAAAAACTGTAAGCATCAATCAATTCTCAATTGCGATATGGTTCTAGAAACCTAAATCCGTTTACTTTCATATCACATTAAAAATAATTTCACAAATGCAAAATACACACTTAAGCATTGGCAGTTTGAAGTGACTCAAATCCTGTTTCTTTGCATATCCCATAAGAATCGGTTATTTTTCCTGCAATCTGAACAGCCAAAAAGCACATGGTAGTAGATATTTCAAGCCACATTTCAAACCAACTTCGTAGGTGGTTTGAAGTCAAATACAAATCTGATTCCTGGCCATGGGACTTTTGTCTGAATGGTCAAATCGGATTTATTTACCCGGGTGGTTTTTAGACTTATTTGGCATTTCTTGTTGCTTGGTAGCTACTCTGTTGACAGTTTGACAAGAACATGTGGTAAGTTAGCTAACTAGCTTGTTAATGGTAACTAAGTTGACGCTCCAAAATGGACTTCGTTTTGAAAGTTGGAGGCCTTCTAAAAAGGTGTTCTTACTGGGAAACGTCCATGGCAGGCATTGTTGTCACCATAGCTTACTGGATCACTTTCTGAGCACCAACACCAATTGGCCTACACCACTGTGCACACACTTGTGACAACTAGCTTAGTCATGTCAGCAAGTGACTGCGGTCTGAACACACAAATCCAATTAGGTCACTTGTCTCTTGCTGTTTGGACAGTCAGTATTAGAAAACTGATTTGGGAATTAAAGGCCTTCATTGTATACCGTTTTAACAGCTTTTTCACAGTTGCAGCCGACAGTATTTTTCAGTGACAACATGTTTCTGGCGGCCTTCTATTACATACAGGTGGTCGGGAGCATGCTAGATAGCAAGTTAGCACAGGTGGTCCCTGTCTTCTAGAAGCACACACAAACATGGAGATCGGGCCATGTGGGAACACTGACCCCCAACCCTATAAAAAAATATATATAACAATTTAACATGGTTCACAAATTATTTATTTCTGATATGAAAGATCCTTATGCTTCCAAAACCGTACGGCAAGCGAGGCATGTTAATGTTCAGACCGAGCGTCGGGCGGTTCTTAAACCTTCCCCGTACAGAAGACGCCTTGAACCAATGACTTGTGTCATGGAACTGAGACTTCTGCTCAAAGGCTAATGCACTGATAAGATATGAGCCTAAAACACCGTGATAGACGGAGTATGAAGGACCAGTGTTGTATTGTTTCGCTGTACCCGCGACGATTCGCGACTGTAACAAAGCGCGTAAGCAACAGTAGGTGTTGGCCCGCTGTGACATAATGTAACAAGTCCGTTAGGTTCGTCTTCGCTTCCCACCATTCATTTTTGAAGCTATGGCGATGCAAAGTTTATTTGTAATACGGTTTATTTGTAGTGCCCAATTCCTATTTCTCAATTAAAATTGTAATCTTCGCAAATGAGACTACGCACAGTAGACCTTGCGCTCCATTAAATAATAATGAATTACCCAACTAAGAGCCAAACATACATTTACATACACACCACACGTAAATACTTGAGCTAGGCTACTTTACATGGACATTATTTATATTAACAAATAAAGTTTATTCTTACCCAGCCCGTAAATCGTAGCAAAGTTTCATTAACACTGAGAATTGCCTTTGAATGTATCCAGTAGCGTACACCTGCTCACAGCCGCCAAGACACAAGCTGTTTATTGAGCCTCAGCCCCGCCATCACAATCCGCTCTTTTGTAAACCAGAGCAACGATTTACATCCCGCTGCAGCCTTGATTAGTTTTGTAGAAATGCCAACTCCCCCCCCTAGAGAGAATAGCATAGACTATCTCATTCAGTACCGTTTGAAACCAGTCTCTCTCTTGTTGATTTCATAGCTCTCACACACAAGACCAGGACATTTCGTCATGTCAGCAGACTTCCTTTCTTAAAGGGGCCGCTTATGGGGTTTCAAAGTTCTCAACAAGCCTGCCCTTGCTGTTATTGTACCCCCCACTATGTATTCGTCTGCTTTCATAATGCCCATCAGCATCCTCTGTTGGATGACAGTATTTTAACGATGTAGGCCTACCAACAGTATTGCATGTGCACAGTTGATGTCATATATTATTGGGACAGTTCTCTCATGTAATACAGGTGGAGAAGTTAAATAATACATACATGCATTGAATTAATTTACATTTGCACATATATAAACATTTACATTTACATTTAAGTAATTTAGCAGACGCTCTTATCCAGAGCGACTAAACTGCAACAAAACCATTTTTAACGAAATAACCAAACAGTTGGCAGGTGTTTTTGGAATACAAACCTTTGCATGTGTCCACTCAGATGAGCAAGGCAGAAATCTAAACGTCCATCATCTACAGAAATGAGCTCCAAAACAATGTATAGTCCGTTTGTCCTGTTATGCAGTTGTCCCAAAAAACGAAAGTAGACTAGTCAACATGCAATTGTCACCATACAATGGTCTCCTCTGTACTCTCCAGCAGCTGATAGTCATTTGTTCTATTGTACAGGCTGATACTTAGAACCCTGTGTCTGTCTGTTGTGAGACAAGGTCTGTGACTCAGTGATGAGACTGTTGATACACTTCATGGCCAAAAGTACACTACATGACAAAAGCATGTGGACACCTGCTCGTCAAACATCTCATTCCAAAATCATGAGCATTAATATGGAGTTGGTCCCCAATTTCGCTGCTATAACAGGCTCCACTCTTCTGGGAAGGTTTTCCACTAGATGTTGGAACATTGCTGTGGGGACTTGCTTCCATTCAGCCACAAAAGCATTAGTGAGGGCAGGCACTGATGTTAGGTGATTAGGCCTGGGTCGCAGTCTCGTTTCAATTCACCTCGAAGGTGTCCGATGGGGTTGAAGTCGGGGCTCTGTGCAGGCCAATCAAGTTCTTCCACAACGATCTCGACAGACCATTTCTGTATGGACCTTGCTGTGTGCACGGGGGCATTGTCATGCTGAAACAGGAAAGGGCCTTCTCCAAACTGTTGCCACAAAGTTGGAAGCACAGAATGGTCTAGAATGTCATTGTATGCTTTAGCGTTAAGATTTCTCATCACTGGAACTAAGGGGCCTAGCCCGAACCATGAAAAAGAGCCCCAGACCATTATTCCAACTCACAAAACTACAGTGGGCACAATGCATTGGGGCAGGTAGCATTCTCTTGGCATCCGCCAAACCCAAATTCGTCCAGATGGTGAAGTATGATTCATCACTTCAAAGATCTCGTTTCCACTGCTCCAGAGTCCGATGGTGGTGAGCTTTACACCACTCCAGCCGACGCTTGGCATTGCGCACGGTGATCTTAGGCTTGTGTGCAGCTGCTCGGCCATGAACAGCATTTCATGAAGCTCCCGACGAACTGTTATTGTGCCGACTCGGCAGTCCAGTTCGGTGAGCTTGTGTGGCCTACCACTTCGCGGCTGAGCCGTTGTTGCTCCTAGATGTTTCCACTTCACAGTAACATCACGTTCAGATAGTAATATGCTATGTGGAACAAACATGCCTCTCTGACATGTATACTGAGCAATAATATGAACGCAACATGCAATAATTTCAACGATTTTACTGAGTTACAGTTCATATAAGGAAATCAGTCAATGGAAAGAAATAAATTAGGCCCTAATCTATGGATTTCACATGACTGGGCACCCACTCACCCACTGGGGAGCCAGACCCAGCCAATCAGAATGAGCTTTTCCCCACAAATGGGCTTTATTACAGAAATAAATTACTCCTCGGTATTTCTTTCCTCGGCTGTCTGGGTGGCTGGTCTCAGACGATCCCGCAGGTGAAGAATCCAGATGTGGAGGTCCTAGGCTGGTGTAGCAGTGTGATGTTGTTCCCCTAGATTACGCACCAAATTGCACACAAGGACCAATTCAAATAGGCCAGGTCAAGAGGGGATGTTAATAATCTGATAATAATAATAATAATTCAGTGTATTTTTTTATTTAATTACAGCTGCATAGCTAATGTTTTTATTTGGTGTACAAACACTTTTTCATAACAATATTGTACATACAAGTGATTGTAAAAGTTTTGTATATTTTGGTTTGGCCCATCGCGGGTTATCTGTATCCCCATACCACTTTATCGTTCTCTTTTGCCTGACCCTCGGCTAGCAAGGTATGTTGTCCTTGGCTCCGAAACTGTTTAATATAAAACCGTCATAAGGTTATACAATGTACTGTTTTGCAACCATACGTTTGTTATAGTGTGGACAGTGTAGGAATTTATGTTAACAAGTTTCACAGAGCTCACTGACTGGGGTATCTGTTGTAACTTCTAAGTACTTGTGACAGTGGTTGAGTGAGTGTACATGTGCTCGCGCAGGTGCCGGAGAGCTGTGACTGCACCAAGGGTAACGTGTGTGTTGTCTCTTCGTGTGCAGGTATGTCTTTTATTTTGTCAGAATTATGTTCTGTATAGTTTTACTTGTATATGCTGTTGTGCAGCGAGTGTGTGCACGCAGCACCTGTTAATTCCTTTTGGCGCTCTTTTGCCTGACCCTCGGCTAGCAAGGTGCCGGAGAGCTGTGACTGCACCAAGGGTAACGTGTGTGTTGTCTCTTCGTGTGCAGGGCAAATAAAAAGATTTCAACGAGCAGACCATCAGTTGTGGCAGCGTCTTCATTAAGAATTACACAACGCAGAACGAACCACGCTACACTGGCATGGTTACACGTGGTCTGCGGTTGTGAGGCCGGCTGGACGTACTGCCAAATTCTCTAAACGCTATTGGAGGTGGCTTATGCTAGAGAAATGAACATTAAATTCTCTGGCAACAGTCTTGGTGGACATTCTTGCAGTCAGCATGCCAATTGCATGCTCCCTTAAAGCTTGAGTCATCTGTAACATTGTGTTGTGTGACAAAACTGCACATTTTAGAGTGGCCTTTGCAAGGTGCACCTGTGTAATGATCATGCTGTTTAATAAGTTTCTTGATATGCCACACCTGTCAGGTGGATGGATTATCTTGGCAAAGGATAAATACTCAGTGACAGGGATGTACAAATTTGAGATAAATAAACTTTTTTGCTTATGGAACATTAAACTTTTTTGCTTATGGAACATTTCTGGGATCTTTTATTTCACCACATGTAACATGGGACTTTTGTTCAGTGATTTGGCCCAGTCCAAAACCAGCCTCCTTTCTGTCGCTTATCTGTCCTGTAAACCTAGATCTGAGAATGTAGGGCTAGGCGGAGCTGCTGTAATATTCATGATTTCATGATATGGCTTGCATCCATCCGATCCGTTCAGACCAACAAAGTGTCTAGGAGAAGATGGTTTGATTTTGGACTGGGCAGAAGTCTGGTCTCCCTCTCTCTCTTCCTACCCAATCTCTCTCTCTCTCTCCACTCTCTCTCTTTACTCTCTCTCCCTCTCTTTTAATGTCTTCCACTAGGTGATGCTCACTTAACAAACATGAAACAGATGGACCCCACTGAAATGTCACTGAGCTGTTCGTCATTGCACTGGATGAGGAAAGCATACACTGTTTTGCAATCCAAGCATTTTACAGTAAAACCAATCAGATAAAATGCCAGGTCATCCTCTCACAACACTATCTTATACTGTTAAGTAAAAACAGCAGTATGCAAGATTAAGAGGGAAATTCCGATCATGTCTTAAAAACTTCAATCACCACTGTGCATATGCGTTGTGTTACGTACGTCCACTGAGACCATGTTTTAGGTCATTCAATGACCGTCTTACAATATTGTAACACATTTTATTTGACACAATATCGCAGTACTATGACATAAAATCCTGGTCCCAAATTTTTCAGTGGACATGTTACAGTAGCAGGAGGTATGTTTTGTGGAAACTAAATTATTTTATACCATGGTTTTACAGTAAGTAATCCCTACTCTATTTCTGGCCTAAACACAACTCTCTCTTTTCTATTTTTTATATATATATATATTTATCAGAGCTGTGGGGCTGAGGCGCCCAAATCCTCCCTCCATGTTATTAAGAAAAGTCCTAATCCCAATTGAGCGTTTTCTAGAGCATTCATTGCACATGTTTTCTTCTTACGCAATCACGACTAACACACTTTGAGTCAATTATAGAACAGCTTGGAGGGGTTGGTGCTGCTTTAATGATGTCAACACACAATTGTATGAGGGGAAATGAGATTAGACATTTTGTAAGAGGTAGAAAGGAGATCAAATACGAATTGATATGCAAGTCTGTGATGGGAAAACCTATCTTTATTTTCAATTGTAAAAAAAAAAAAAAAGTTGATTCATTGAATTTTATTTCACTTTCTGAAATTATGGACCTGGACTTAAAGTGACCCCAGCCGTTGATAATGATATTTGATATATTGATATCCTATTTCTATATCCTACATTCATTTCATTTTTCACATTGTGAATTTTACAAAAATTCTAATGAATTGTGTGTTTCGTTTAGGCTTATCTTGAGCTGACATTTTTGATGGCCATGTAATTCTCTCTCAGACAAGGTGAGAATTCCTCAAAGACATCTGAACTGCTACGCCATCTTGGAGACCCCTTCGGGTAGGGATCCCTGCAAAGTACCGGCCAGTCGGCTGTGGAGAGCAGCCTTCTGGCCGGCTGCTCTCTCCACTGCCGACTGGCCGGCTGCTCTCTCCACAGCCGACTGGCCGGTACTTTGCAGGGATCCCTACCCGAAGGCGTCTCCAAGATGGCGTAGCAGTTCAGATGTCTTTGTCGTTGTCTTGTCGTGTCCCGTGTGTATACCTTTTTTCCTTCGTATATATTTCGTACATATTTTTTATATTTTTAACCTCAGTTTCAACATACTCTCCTGCAACCCGCCTCACCCAATGTGGTATGGATCTGCTATTTTCTATACTTTAGAACCGGAACCCCAAACAGAAGCTAGCCAGCTAACTAGCTACTAGCTAGTAGTCAGTTAGCCACTGCTAGCGGTCATCAGCTAACCTTAGCCTGGTCAACTCCTGCCAGTCTGCACAGTGCGATTCAACCCAGAGCATACCGGACTGCTTTTTCTCCTAATCTCCGGTTTCCCACCGCAAGCTCTGAACCTTTTCACCTGGATCATCACAGCTAGCTAGCTGCTATCCGAGTGGCTACCACCTGGCTAACGTCTCTGTCCCGAAGCAAGCACTAGTGAGCCTGGAACTAGCCTTGTGCTAGGCACATCTCCCGGCTAGCTGAAGAGGTCCATCAGCCACTCCTTGGGCTACAATACATATTTTGCCAATTGGCCTGGACCCCTTTTACTGCTGACACGGAGCCCTGCTGATCCATCACAACTGGTCTACCGACGTAAACCGCCGGAGGGGTTTCAACAGGCTCCTCCGTCGCAACGTCCCCTGAAGGCCCATACGCTAGTCTGCTTTCCACGGCCCGCTAGCTGTCGAGAGCATATCGGACTGTTAGCTGAAGAGCACCATCAGCCAATTTCTTGGGCTACAATACCTATTTTGCCAATTGGCCTGAACCCTTTTACTGCCTACACGGAGCCCTGCCGATCCAACACGACTGGTATGCCGACGTAACCATCCGAGGGGGCTACAGCAGACTCTTCCGTTGCAATGTCCCCCAAAGCCCCTTCTGCTAGCCTGCTAGCCCTGGCCCGCTAGCTGTCTGAATCGCCGTGTCTCCAGCTCGCCTAGCTACACACTGGTCCCTATGATCACTCGGCTACGCATGCTCAATATGCCTTAGCTAGCCCTTTGTTTCACCTCCCACACATGCAGTGTCCTCACCTGGTTTAATTGATGTCTCTAGAGACAAAACCTCTCTCATCGTCACTCAATGCCTAGGCTTACCTCCACTGTATTCATATCCTACCATCCTACCTCTGTACATTATGCCTTGAATCTATTCTTCCGCGCCCAGAAACCTGCTCCTTTTAATCTCTGTTCCGAACGCACTAGACGACCAGTTCTTATAGCCTTTAGCCTTTAGCCGTACCCTTATCCTACTCCTCCTCTGTTCCTCTGGTGATGTAGAGGTTAATCCAGGCCCTGCAGTGCCTAGCTCCACTCCCATTCCCCAGGCGCTCTCATTTGTTGACTTCTGTAACCGTAAAAGCCTTGGTTTCATGCATGTTAACATTAGAAGCCTCCTCCCTAAGTTTGTTTATTCACTACTTTAGCACACTCTGCCAACCCGGATGTCCTAGCCGTGTCTGAATCCTGGCTTAGGAAGGCCACCAAAAATCCTGACATTTCCATCCCTAACTATAACATTTTCCGACAAGATAGAACTGCCAAAGGGGGCGGAGTTGCAATCTACTGCAGAGATAGCCTGTCTTATTATCCAGGTCAGTGACCAAACAATTTGAGCTTCTACTTTTAAAAATCCACCTTTCCAAAAACAAGTCTCTCACCGTTGCCGCTTGTTATAGACCACATTCTGCCCCCAGCTGTGCCCTGGATACCATATGTGAATTGATGGCCCCCCATCTATCTTCAGAGCTCGTACTGTTAGGTGACCTGAACTAGGACATGCTTAACACCCCGGCCGTCCTACAATCTAAGCTAGATGCCCTCAATCTCACACAAATTTGTCAATGAACCTACCAGGTACAACCCCAAATCCGTAAACACGGGCACCCTCATAGCTATCATTCTGACCAACCTGCCCTCTAAATACACTTCTGCTGTCTTCAACCAGGATCTCAGCGATCACTGCCTCATTGCCTGCGTGCGTAATGGGTCTGCGGTCAAACGACCACCCCTCATCACTGTCAAACGCTCCCTAAACACTTCAGCAAGCAGCAGGCCTTTCTAATCTACCTGATCCGGGTATCCTGGAAGGATATTGACCTCATTCCGTCAGTAGAGGATGCCTGGTTATTCTTTAAAAGTGCTTTCCTCACCATTTTAAATAAGCATGCCACACAAAAAAAAAGTAAAACCAGGAACAGTTATAGTCCATGGTTAACTCCAGACCTGACTGCCCTTGACCAGCACAAAAACATCCTGTGGCGTACTGCATTAGCATCGAGCGTACTGCATTAGCATCGAACAGCCCCCGTGATATGCAACTTTTCAGGGAAGTTAGGAACCAATATACACAGGCAGTTAGGAAAGTAAAGGCTAGCTTTTTCAAACAGAAATTTGCATCCTATAGCACAAACTCCCAAAATTTCTGGGACACTGTAAAGTCCATGGAGAATAAGAGCACTTCCTCCCAGCTGCCCACTGCACTGAGGCTAGGAAACACTGTCCCCACCGATAAATCCACGATAATTGAGAATTTCAATAAGCATTTTTCTACGGATGGGCCATGCTTTCTACCTGGCTACCCCAACCCCGGTCAACTGGTTTCCGAGCTGGTCATGGGTGCACCTCAGCCACGATCAAGGTCCTAAACGATATCATAACCGCCATCGATAAAAGACAATACTGTGCAGCCATATTCATCGACCTGGCCAAGGCTTTCGACTCTGTCAATCACCACATTCTTATCGGCAGACTCAACAGCCTTGGTTTCTCAAATGACTACCTCGCCTGGTTCACCAGCTACTTCTCAGACAGAGTTCCGTGTGTCAAATCGGAGGGCCTGTTGTCTGGACCTCTGGCAGTCTCTATAGGTGTGCCACAGTGTATAATTCTTGGGCCGACTCTTTTCTCTGTATACATAAATGATGTCGCTCTCGCTGCTGGTGATTCTCTGATCCACCTCTACGCAGATGACACCATTCTGTATACTTCTGGCCCTTCTTTGGGCACTGTGTTAACTAACCTCCAGACGAGCTTCAGTGCCATACAACTCTCATTCCATGGCCTCCAACTGCTCTTAAATGCAAGTAAAACTAAATGCATGCTCTTCAACCAATCACTGCCCGCACCTGCCCTCCCGTCCAGCATCACTACTCTGGACGGTTCGAACTTAGAATATGTGGACAATTACAAATACCTAGGTGTCTGGTTAGACTGTAAACTCTCCTTCCAGACTCACGTTAAGCATCTCCAATCCAAAATTAAATCTAGAATCGGCTTCCTATTTCGCAACAAAGCATCCTTCACTCGTGCTGCCAAACATAGCCTCGTAAAACTGACTACCCTACCGATCCTTGACTTCGGCGATGTCATTTACAAAATAGCCTCCAACACTCTACTCAGCAAACTGGATGCAGTCTATCACAGTGCCATCCATTTAGTCACCAAAGCCCCATATACTACCCACCACTGCGACCTGTCTGCTCTCGTTGGCTGGCCCTCGCTTTATATTTGTCGCCAAACCCACTGACTCCAGGTCATCTATAAGTCTTTGCTAGGTAAAGCCCCGCTGTATCTCAGCTCACTGGTCACCATAGCAGCACCCACTCGTAGCACGCGCTCCAGCAGGTATATTTCACTGGTCACCCCCAAAGCCAATTCCTCCTTCGGCCACCTTTCCTTCCAGTTCTCTGCTGCCAATGACTGGAACGAATTGCAAAAATCACTGAAGCTGGAGACTCATATCTCTCTCACTAACTTTAAGCACCAGCTGTCAGAGCAGCTCACATATCACTGTACATGTACACAGCCCATCTGTAAATAGCCCATCCAACTATCTCATCCCTATATTGTTATTTATTTTTTTGCTCCTTTGCACCCCAGTAGCTCTACTTGCACATTCATCTTCTGCACATCTATCACTCCAGTGTTTAATTGCTAAATTGTAATTACTTCGCCACTACGGCTTATTTATTGCCTTACCTCCCTAATCTTTCCTCATTTGCACACACTGTATATATATATTTTTCTATTGTGTTATTGACTGTACGTTTGTTTATTCTATGTGTAACTCTGTGTTGTTGTTTCAGTCGCACTGCTTTGCTTTATCTTGGCCAGGTCGCAGTTGTAAACGAGAACTTGTTCTCAACTGGCCTACCTGGTTAAATAAAGGTGAAATAAAAATATAAAAAATAAATCATGGAGTTAGTAGGATGCTACTGGATGACGTGCATGTTTGTGTTCTCGGTCCTACCAACCATCCATGAAGATATGTCACTCACAGTGGAAGTCATAAACAGCAAACTCAGGCAACGGGGGCCTCCTGGCGAAGGTAAGCCTGGACCAGACACAGACTAGAAACAGCTTCTCCGCCCTAGATCCAGAGGTTCCGGCGCCTTGTTCCCTGGGGGCTTCTGATGCTAGGTTGGATCCTGAGGTACCTGTGCCTTCATCCTCTGTTCTGTCTCCCTCTCCGATGGTTTTTAGCTCGGGTTCAGATCCTCAGAGCTCCCCACCTCATCAGACCATGAGGATACCAATGGATACTACAGCTGCCTCAGGTCCATTGGGCCCCACCACTCTTCGGTCCTCGAGGAGTTTTCGAATCCACTCGAGGCGAAAGAACGGATGGACCTCCTCAGCCATTGCACCAGCTGTCATCATCGGCAGCTTTATGGTAAGAAACATCTTGGTTCCCGTGGTAAAATCCCTGTGCTATCCTGGAGAATAAGTACGGGACATTACAAGGCTGCTTCTGACCGTTCTACGACAGCTGCCGGGAGCTGACACTCTCATAGTCCATGTGGGGTCAAACGACATTAGGAGGGCCAGTTCAGAACTGCTGAAAATTGATTTCAAATGACTAATTACAGCTCGAAAAGATTCCAGAAAGGTGGCCAATTATTTCTGGTCAAATAAAATTGTATTTGTCACATGCCCCGAATACAACAGGTGTTTCACCTTACAGTGAAAGGCTGAGTTACAAACCAGCAATGTTGTTTTAAGAAAAATGTGTTAGGTAAAAAATAGACAAGTAAGAAATAAAAGTAACAAATAATTAAAGGGCAGCAGTGAAGTAACAATAGCGAGGCTATATACAGGTTGAACTGGTACAGAGTCAATGTGCAGGGGCAGGGGCAGTTAGTTGAGGTACTTGAGGTAATATGTACATGTAGGTAGAGTTAGTGACTATGCGTAGAAACAAACAGAGAATAGCAGCAGCGTAAAAGGTGGGGGGGGGGGGGTGGCAATGCAAATAGTCTGGGTAGCCATTTGATTAGCTGTTCAGGAGTCTTATGGCTTGGAGGTAGAAGCTGTTGAGAGCCTTTTGGACCTAGACTTGGTGCTCCGGTACCGCTTGCCGTGCGGTATCAGAGAGAACAGTCTATGACTAGGATTGCTGGAGTGTTTGACAATTTTTAGGGCCTTCCTCTGACACCGCCTGGTGTAGAGGTCCTGGATGGCAGGAAGCTTGGCCCCAGTGATGTACTTGGCTGTACGCACTACCCTCTGTAGTGCCTTGCGGTCGGAGGCCGAGCAGTTGCCATACCAGGCAGTGATGCAACCAGTCAGGATGCTCTTGATGGTGCAGCTATAGAACTTTTAGAGGATCTAAAGACCCATGCCAAATCTTTTCAGTCTCTTGAGGAGGAATAGGTCTTGTCGTGCCCTCTTCACGGCTGTCTTGGTGTGCTTGGACCATAATAGTTTGTTGATAATGTGGACACCAAGGAACTTAAAGCTTTCGATCTGCTCCACTACAGCCCTGTCAATGAGAATGGGGTCATGCTCGGTCCTCCTTTTCCTGTAGTCCACAATCATCTCCTTTGTCTTGATCACATTGAGGGAGCGGTTGTTGTCCTGGCACCACACGGCCAGGTCTCTGACCTCCTCCCTATAGGCTGTCTCGTCGTTGTCATTGAGAGAATAGCACACACACCCATTGTTGAGCCATGGGTGTGAAAGATTCATCAGGCTACTGGCATGACACACCTGCCTAAAATATTACTGTAGCTCTGTTGGAATAACTTTTATAGATCACTTTGACACCTTCTAGAAACAGACGATGCTCTACAGGAATGACGGAGTGCGTCCAAATCATCTTGGCTCCTGGACTCCTGTCCACGCTTTTCAAGGCTGCATTGAGACAATGACTTATCAATAACCCAAGCCCTGATCAGATAATCCCTATCATTGTGTCGCTGAGTTGTCGTAATGCTGCAGCAAATGTACATTATCCAAGTGGGGTTGGCAGTCATAATGAAAGTAACCTAATTCATGTACCTCTAACTCCCCTGAATGCCTCTGTCGATCCTACAGCTATTGTATACAGTAATCATGTGCCCGTGAACCAGAGTTATACTGTTAGCACTGAGGCGGTTTGCCCTAGAAGGAAGTCCACTGTGTGAAGCTCACCCTGCACTATCAGCTCAAACGTAAATAACATTGTCATGTCTACTTCTGATAAGCTTCCCAGTGAAGCAATAAAAACAACCAAGCATCTCAGAAAAGTGCTAAAAATAGCCCACATTAACATAGAGTACCAGTCAAAAGTTTGGACACACCTACTCATTCAAGGATTTGTATTTGTTTTTACTATTTTCTACATTGTAGAATAATAGTGAAGACATCAAAACTATGAAATAACACATATGGAATCATGTAGTAACCAAAAAAGTGTTAAACAAATCAAAATATATTTTATATTTGAGATTCTTCAAATAGCCACCATTTGCTTTGATGACAGCTTTGCACACCCTTGGCATTCTCTCAACCAGCTTCTCCTGGAATGCTTTTCTAACAGTCTTGGAGGAGTTCCCACATATGCTGAGCACTTGTTGGCTGCTTTTCCTTCACTCTGTTGTCCAACTCCTCCCAAACCATCTCATTTGGGTTGAGGTCGCGTGATTGTGGAGGCCAGGTCATCTGATGCAGCACTCCATCACTCTCCTTCTTGGTCAAATAGCACTTATTCAGCCTGGAGGTGTGTTGGGTCATTGTCCTGTTGAAAAACAAATGATAGTCCCACTAAGCCCAAACCAGATGGGATGGTGTATTGCTGCAGAATGCTGTGGTAGCCATGCTGGTTAAGTGTGTCTTGATTCTTTTTTTAAATGACGACAGTGTCATCAGAAAAGCACCCCCACACCATCACACCTCCTCCACGATTCACAGTGGGAACCACACATGCGGAGATCCTCCGTTCACCTACTCTTCGTTTCACAAAGACAAGGCGGATAGAACAAAAAATTTGGACTCATCAGACCAAGGAACAGATTTCCACCAGTATACTGTCCATTGCTCTTGTTTCTTGGCCCAAGCAAGACTCTTCTTCTTATTGGAGTCCTTTAGTAGTTTCTTTGCAGCAATTTGACCATGAAGGCCTGGTTCACACAGTCTCCAATGGACAGTTGATGTTGAGATGTGTCTGTTACTAGAACTCTATGAAGCATTTATTTGAGCTGCAATCTGAAGCTGGTAACTCTAATGCACTTATCCTCTGCAGCAGCGGTAACTCTGGTTCTTCCTTTCGTTGTGGCGGTCCTCATGAGAGCCAGTTTCATCATAGCGCATGATGTCTTTTGCGACTGCACTTGAAGAAACTTTCAAAGTTGAGTGCTGAAGCGCGTACCGCGTAAAAAATTGTCTGTACTCTGTTACAGCGCTCACTACGAAGTTCCAAACTGCCTCTGGAAGCAACATCAGCACAATAACTGTTAGTTGGGAGCTTCATGAAATGGGTTTCCATGGCCGAGCACCTACACACGGCTGGGGGGGGGGTGTAAAGCTCGCCACCATTGGACTCTGGAGTAGTGGAAACACGTTCTCTGGAGTGATGAATCACACTTCACCATCTGATAATCCTATGGACGAATCTGGGTTTGGTGGATGCCAGGAGAACGCTACCTTCCCAAATGCATAGTGCCAACTGTAAAGTTTGGTGGAGGAGGACTAATGTCCTGGGGCTGTTTTTCATGGTTCGGGCTATGCACCTTCGTTCCAGTGAAGGGAAATATTACTGCTACAGCATACAATGACATTCTAGACCATTCTGTGCTTCCAACTTTGTGGCAACAGTTTGGAGAAAGTATCTCCCTGTTGCAGCATGACAATGCCCTCGTCCACAAACCGAGGTCCATGCAGAAATGGTTTGTCGAGATCCGTGTGGAAGAACTTGACTGGTCTGCACAAAGATTTTGGAATGAGATATTCGACGAGCAGGTGTCCACATACCTTTGGTCCATGTAGTGTAACTGCCTTAATGTTGCTGTACCCCAGGAAGAGTAGCTGCTGCCTTTGGCGTCCTTAATGAATATACATACATTGTAAGATGTCAAGAGGCTGGTGTGCAGAGATGGTTGAGTTTAGAGCAGGGGCGTTTAACTCCGCGGGCCGCATTCGGTCTTCAACGAGGTCGAGTCCCTGTCTATCTTCTGTAAACACCTGAAACAGTACCTCTTCAAAGAGCATCTTAAATGCCCCCCCCCCCCCCCCAAAAAAATATCATCCTGAACCAACACATTGTCACTGACTGTTTAGCTTTAATTTCCGTGATTTGGAGAGATGGATACAGGCAGAAACGGTATAAATGTAGCTCCATTCTAGACTTGGTCTAGCTCCATTTGTTTTTTTTTTAATATCTTGTTTTAGCTCAAACCACCTGTGGGCCAGATTAATCCCCCTCGCGTATGTTTGACACACCTCGCTTAGAGGCAGGGGAAAGTAAAGGAGAAAGAGGTGGCAGAAAGAGGTTTACTTTTTTCATTTCAGTGACACTAAGTGTGTGTGTGTGTGTGTGTGTGTGTGTGTGTGTGTGTGTGTGTGTGTGTGTGTGTGTGTGTGTGTGTGTGTGTGTGTGTGTGTGTGTGTGTGTGTGTGTGTGTGTGTGTGTGTGTGTGTGTGTGTGTGTGTGTTTGAGTGTGTGTAGTCTAGACTTCACACACGCCAGAGAAAATCCTAAAAGGGAGCCCTTAGTCCAGATTTAAGACAATTAGAGCGTACCAAGACGTATTCAATCAGGGCCCTTACCCCTACCCATCAGCCCTTGTGGCAGGGCAGGTGAGATGAATGTATCTGCAATAAAATGTACTTGTTGTGATACTATATTTTACAACCAATAGATGGCGGTGTAGGATCATTGTCGTGATCCTACACTTTTTTGAGCCATTTTTGAGCCGACAAGGAGGACAGTTTGCTGAAGTCTGTGTATCTGCTGTATGGCACTGTCTTCCAGTGGTGCCACCATGGGCCCGGCTACAGAAAGATGAATTATTAAAACGATAACAGTGCCTGAGAGATACTCAGGTGGGGCAGAGGTCATTTAGAGAGGAAAGGTCAGTGCCAGTCTTCTGAGTAGGCTAACGTGTCTCCACTTAACCCCCAACGATACACACGGAGTGTGATTATACAGTGAACATATGATTCTGAAGATTATGAAATAAAAGGAGTATTGGCTGAGTGTTCATCTCAGACCGAAAAACACTCTGACATTTTTTTAAAAATCACAACTTAGAGAGCACAACATCTTGAGATTTTAAAGCTATCGGTCTCAGGTGTCCCCAAGACTCCCTCTATCCTTAACCCCCCCATTACTACCTGCACGCATCCTCAACTGTCTTTGTTCCACACCAGCTCTGTCACCTGAGGTCGAGCCTGTTGTCACTGGGCTGCCTGACGTTCCCTCACTTTCACAACGTACTGTACGTATTAGTGTGCCTTGCTTCAGCAAGACCACTCTAGCATTTCCACTTACTTCTGACTAATTGTGCCTTGCTAAGTGTGGTCCAGGTAAGTGTGGCCTTGCTATATATCTTGTTGGAATGACTTAGTAAAAAATAAATAATTCAAAACGAGATACTAAGTCGTTCCAACGAGATCGTAAGTCGTTCGGACGAGATCATTCAAAGAGTTCAAATCTTTTTGGGTGGGGGGACTTCAGAGCTTCTGTAGTAGACACAAATCTGCTGAGGAAGAGGATGGAGTTGGTCTTGTGTCTGGTGAAGAAGAGTAAGGGGTGGTCTGCATTGAAGTAGTACCTCTTTTTTTAGGATAACGTGATCTGCCTCGCATTAACCCCACTACATGCGTCAGCTTTTGTTCTGTTCATCCCAGACAGGTTTGCCTTGTCCTTGTCAAACATGTTAGTCACGTCTAGCTGAGACAGATGCTCACTCAATTGGTTGTCCTCAACTTTAAAGACACCCTCCAGCGACGTTTAAAAGAAAACTTTTACTGTTGAAAAGCGATATCCCAAATATAAATACAGTAAAGTACACACACTAAAGGGTACAAAAATAAATGTTTTACCAAAATATATATATTTTTGGCAAACTTCAAGAAGTAGAGCATTGAAGGAGTTGGTCTGATGGGAATAATTCATGTCATTGCCCCTTGAGGAACAATAGATAAGCAATATAGAACAAAAGAGGAAAGCCCTGGACCACCTATTGAGATGTCTTTTTTAAAGTAAATCGGGTGTTAAATTAGGTGGAAGAGTGAATTTAGGAAGGTTGACAGTGACCTTGTCCGTCCACTAGTTAATTTTCTCTGGTGTCAGCTCTTTTTCCAGCTTTGACATAAGGACGGAAGAGACCACTTATAATAGAACAGGTTACCTTCAAAAAGTATTCACACCCCTTCACTTTTTCCACTTTTTGTTGTGTTACAAAGTGGGAATAAAATGGATTTAATTGTCATTCATTTTTGTCAACAATCTATACAAAATACTTTTTGTTGTTGTTATTAATGGAAAATAAAACACTAATACTATATATTAGATAAGTATTCAACCCCCTGAATCAATTTGTGTTAGAATCACCTTTGGCAGCGACCACAATTGTGAGTCTTTCTGGGTAAGTCTTTAACAGCTTTGCACACATTACTCTTCAAAAAATTCTTTAAGCTCTGTCAAGTTGGTTGTTGGTCATTGCTAGCCAGCCATTTCCGAGTCTTGCCAGTGATTTTCAAAACTGTAACTAAGCCACTCAGGAACATTCAATGTCATCTTGGTAAGCTCATGTTCAAATGTTGAATTTGTCTCCCAGCGTCTGTTGGAAAGCAGACTGCTGATGACAATCATACCCGTAACATGCCCCTTGAATATTTTGGTACACCTACTGGATAGCTCTTCTTTGTCTACACCCATTCAGCACCAATCACATCTTCTTAAGCCTTAGCTCAGCCCATCTCTTTAAGTATTCACATGTGAGGCCATGTGCTAAACAGAGTAAGGTAGTGAAGTAAACAACCAAATATTTCAAGAGTAAAAGTGATGTCGTAGCAAAAATCCACTTTATCTAGTTCAATAAATGACCGTTATCACCCCCAACTAGATTTAATGTTATCTATCTATCTAACATTAGGCTATAACTAGAAATGCAAATGGTTTCTACACAGATCCTATACGTAATGTTAGCTAGCGAGCCAGCCAACGTTAGCTAGCTAGCGTAACAGTACGCTTTAACTTGCAATGAAAACAACTTTACAAGCATACCCATAACATGATGTGGCCACCACCATGCTTGAAATATGAAGTGGTAGGTACTCAGTGATGTGTTGTGTTGGATTTGCTTTAAAAATAATGCTTTGTATTCAGGACAAAAAGTTCAATTTCTTTGCCACATTTTTTAAAAGTATTACAAACAGGATGCATGTTTTGGAATACTTTTATCCTGTACAAGCTTCATTCTTTTCACTCTGTCAGGTGCTTTTGTAAATTGCCTCCAGGTGTGTTAGAGTGCGCTCTGGGTAATTTGTGTATTCAGAGCGTTGTCTGTTTGTAAATCCAGAACACACACTGGACGCTCTGGCTGAAGACGTTCAGTTGAACGTTTGAACGGTTGATCCAAGCCTTCTGACCTTACAACGGCAGTCAAGCACCCAAGCTAACTGGCTAATTGACACATTTAATTAGTTAAACTCTATAGATGTTGTAATACTTTCAGTATAAAGTCGTTAACTGAGTTGTACTTGGAGGTTATCAATCTTCAGTAGTGGTTATATTAAGGTTCTGTCTTCTATGTCAGTATAGGTTAACTGGAAGGTTCTGTACATTTAGTAGTGGAGTCATTTGAAATGCCAACATACATGATTTCAGATGTTTATTCTCTATTCCAATGCCTCTTAAAGGGAGAACACTCACCTGGTTGATTTTAAATGGATGGTCAGAGGTGCGAGCACTGGAGAATGTACGTAACTAAGTTGCTTTAAAGTACAAAGCATTCACAAGAACCAGTCTGGTCATTTCGTTGACATTTCCTGGTTTAACAAGCTTTCATTTTATCTGCGGACAAACAATTCAAATGTAGAACCACTCCGCAGCGGGAAAATTAACTCCAGGTAAAAAGGTGAAGACTACTTGATGTGTGCTTTTTACAGGCCAGTTTCACCGTTGAATGTTGATGATAAATGATTTCTAAAATATTGCTTTGTGTTTGTGTACCGGTTTCATCAGAGCCGAAGAGTCTCACTTGGCCCCCAGGTGGACCATGGTCAGAGGTGAACTGATGCTCATGGGAGAGAGATGGTCTTACTGGAGTTGGATTAGCCAAGTGTGTGAAGAAAGTCCAAGGCAAACGCTGTGTTTGAGCTACTGACAGTGGTCATGGCTGACTGGTGTTCCTACAAAGTATGAGTGTACGAAAATACAAACAGCTAACTTCCTGCATCTCAAAACATTTTGTCATTAGGCTAAAAGAATGTTGCCGTTTCTAAAGCTAATTTCCTGCAGTTCTACATATTTTGCCATGAGCAGAGAGAAAAATGTACTCTTTATAGCTCATCTCATGCCATTCCTCACATTATGCCATGAGGATGAAAGCACATACAGTTCATGTTGTACTTATGACATGTACATATGCTATCTGTGGGGGCCCCTAACAAAACATTGATTTTAAATCAATTATTGTAGGGGACGAATCGACCTGTTCGGAATATTGGGGGGCACATCCCCCGTGGCAATTTTTCCTATGAAATTAGGAAATACTTTATTTCAATTGTACGGAATAATTGTCTAATAGATAAATCGCTCCAAGTCTGCTCAAAAAGTAGGACAAAGTTGTTCTGATGATAATAACCACCAGAGGGCAAAACATATCTTGAAATAATTTGGTAGCAAGCAAAACTAAGGTAACACTAGCTTTTAGGGAGCGGGGATGAGGTAATGGTTGCAATTGAGATCAGCTGTGTGGATGAATTTAGCACATATTTATGGTTTAACTGGAGATCTGCCTGCGATAATTTAGTGGCCATCGACGGTTACAATGTAGACTACTTCACACGCTACAATAAGCTCAACTGGACACCTAAATGAGACAGTGAATGAACTGAGAAAGCACACAGGGCATTCTACGCAATAGAAAAAGCTCATTCAAATTGAAATACCTATACAATTTTGGCTAAAACTAATTGAATGTGTCATTGAACCAATTGCACTTTATGGCAGCGAGGAGTGGGTTTCCACTTGTAAAACAGGATTTCACCCAATGGGACGAACACCCCATGGAAATCCTGCACGCAGTTCTGTAAGATTCTCCTACATGTCCAGAGGAAAACAACTACAAACAATGCATGCAGGGCACAACTTTTGAAAATCGAGTAGCCTATACTTTAAATGCCAGGATGTCATCAGAGAGGCTCCTGAGTGGCGCAGCGGTCTAAGGCCCTGGACCCTGGTTTGATTCCAGGCTGTTTCACAACCGGCCGTGATTAGGAGTCCCATAGGGCAGCGCACAACTGGCCCAGCGTCGTCCGGGTTTAGGGTTTGACCGGGGTAGGCCGTCATTGTAAATAAGAATTTGTTCTTAATTGACTTGCCTAGTTAAATAAATAAGAGGAAGAGGCAGAGCGAGAGGATTTACACTGTCCAAAATCTGTCCGCATGAGAGAAACCCTTTTTGTATGGAGGTCTATGAGAGCTTGTCAAATTAGGGGAGGCTTATTTGATTGAATAGAAGTTTCATAATGTTTAGGCTGTTACAAATGTACTGATATAAGTGGATGCATGTGGCCTTTGAGAAAAAGGACTAAAGCTGTGCCTGTTGTTCCACACGAGTATCTGCCCTCTCATTGGCTAGAATGGCCCCACCTGATCTCGCCTGCTTTCAATCGTTTGAGGACTCGTATTTCCATTGTTAGAGAAGTCACTTGGCTATTTTTCAGAGGTGGGACCAAGTCATTGTTTTACAAGTCACAAGTAAGTCTCAAGTCTTAGCACTCAAGTCCCAAGTCAAGACAGGCAAGTCCGAGTCAAGTCTCAGGTCAAGACCGACAAGTCAAGTCTCAAGTCCTAAACTTTGAGTTTCGAGTCCTAACCAAGTCATAATGTGCTCTTCACCAAATGTAATACCATTTCATATTTTTAACAAGAGTAATAGTTAGTATATTAAATATACGCAAATCATGAATGCTTTAAAAAATATATATATTTATTATTTTCCAAATAAACTATCTCCATGGAAATACATGGGTAGCCATGAGAAAGACACATCAATATGACAACAAAAACGAAATATTGTAGTGCTCTCTCTCAAGATATACTCTAGACACCTAAAACAATCCTGCCATAAAGTTACAATCATTTACTAAAAAGTACATCAAAACAACTGCTACTGAGCGTCAAGTAGGCCTACAATTTGAACACTGGCCTGAAAGTCTGTGAAAAAAATACAGATGGGAGATAAAAACCTGCCTCGACAACAGCTGATAATCGTAAAAGGGGACGCGCTCTACAAAAATGTACGAATAACGGGAAACAAGCGCGATTGAGCATTCGATGGGCCCGTTCCTCTGCCCTTGCGTTGCTGACGCATACCAAGTATTATTACGCCCGCATAAGTATTTTACGTATCAGTTTATCACATATTTTATAGCAATCATGTCAGTCGATGACGTGGCATGCAACCATTGGGGTATACACACAATGTCTGAGCAGAGGAACGTGAATACACCTTCTCAAATGAATGAGTAGTAGTTGATATTTGTTGCTTACTGTATATGTTTTTACTAAATAGTACTGTTCTTCCATGCGCACAAAAAGCGTATTTCTCTCAAATTTTGTGCACAAATTTGTTTACATTCCTGTTAGTGAGCATTTCTCCTTTGCCAAGATAATCCATTCACTTGACAGGTGTGGCATACCAAGAAGCTGATTAAACAGCATGATCATTACACACAGGTGCACCTTGTGCTGGTAACAATAAGGCCACTCTAAAATGTCAATGTTGTGAACAGTGTCCCATGATGGATGTTGGGTTATGGTATGGGCAGGCATAAGCTACGGACAAGGAACACAATTGCATTTTATAGATGGTAATTGAATGCACAGAAATACAGTAACGAGATCCTGAAGCCCATTGTCGTGCCATTCATCCACTGCCATCACCCCAGGCCCCATCTGTACACAATTCCTGGAAGCTGATCATGTCCCAGTTCTTCCATGGCCTGCGTACTCACCAACCATTGAGCATGTTTGGGATGCTCTGGATCGACATGTATGACAGAGTGTTCCAGTTCCCGCCAATATCCAGCAACTTCGCACACAGCCATTGAAGAGCGGGACAATATTCCACAGGCCAGAATCAACAGCCTGATCAACTCTATGCGAAGGAGATGTGTTGCGCTGTAGATGAAATACCCAAAGCTGAAAAGGGCGAGAGGCTTGCCTTGGAATTCAGGTCTGAGATGTGGATAATTCTGCCTGATTTTTAGGTGGGTTATAAAGTACACGAGGAAAATGTGTGATAAAACATGTGGCGTTACTTAGCAATTGAAACCATAACAAATGGTTTCCCAGCCTGTTTTGGTAAAAAAATAGGGCTGTAGAAATGTACCCACTCAAAATCATATCCAGAGATATGGATGCAAAGACTGACCATCTATGATATCAAAATTATAGTTTTAACCATGTTATGAGACTGTACACCGTGTTTGTTTAAATGTACAATGTTTACAAACAGTGGAGAAAAACAAGCTTATATACACTGCTCAAAAAAATAAAGGGAACACTTAAACAACACAATGTAACTCCAAGTCAATAACACTTCTGTGAAATCAAACTGTCCACTTAGGAAGCAACACTGATTGAGAATAAATTTCACATGCTGTTGTGCAAATGGAATAGACAAAAGGTGGAAATAATAGGCAATTAGCAAGACACCCCCAATAAAGGAGTGGTTCTGCAGGTGGTGACCACAGACCACTTCTCAGTTCCTATGCTTCCTGGCTGATGTTTTGGTCACTTTTGAATGCTGGCGGTGCTTTCACTCTAGTGGTAGCATGAGACGGAGTCTACAACCCACACAAGTGGCTCAGGTAGTGCAGCTCATCCAGGATGGCACATCAATGCGAGATGTGGCAAGAAGGTTTGCTGTGTCTGTCAGCGTAGTGTCCAGAGCATGGAGGCGCTACCAGGAGACAGGCCAGTACATCAGGAGACATGGAGGAGGCCGTAGGAGGGCAACAACCCAGCAGCAGGACCGCTACCTCCGCCTTTGTGCAAGGAGGAGCACTTCCAGAGCCCTGCAAAATGACCTCCAGCAGGCCACAAACTGTCCTAAGTGGACAGTTTGATTTCACATAAGTGTGATTGACTTGGAGTTACATTGTGTTGTTTAAGTGTTCCCTTTACTTTTTTGAGCGGTGTATTTTGGGTTTTCAAGGAGTGTGACAGTTGAACTAAGCTCTTGAGGCATTTCTAAGTGATATTCTTCAAGAATCAATGCGTACATATCATTAACTCACAAGTGTATTTAGCGACTTTAAATGCCCTTTTAAAGGGTGCTGTTGAGTGTCACCATTTAAGCCAGGGCCAGGGGTTTTCCCTGACCTCCTCACCTGGTAAGGAACAACTCTGGGTCATAGTTAAAGTCTATATAACTAGGAACCAGTTTTTTCTTTCTGGGTCAGGGCCCATTTTCACAAGGTGTCTCTCAGAGCAGGAGTGCTTATCTAGGCTCAGGTCCTCCCCGTCCTCTGAAGCTAAGCAGGGTCGGTTCTGGTCGGTCCCTGGATGGGAGACCAGATGCTGTTGGAGGGCTAGTAGGATGCACTCTTTCCACTGGTCATTTTTTAAATAATATCCCAAATGCCTCAGTGATTGGGGACATTTCCATGTGTAGGGTGCCACCTTTCGGATGGGACGTTAAACGAGTGTCCTGTCTCTCTGTGGTCACTAAAGATCCCATGGCGCTTATCGTAAGAGCAGGGGTGTTAACCCTGGTGTCCTGGCTAAATTCCCAATCTGGCCCTCATGGCCACCTAATCATCCACAGCTTCTCCTAATTAATCTCCTTTCCCCTGTAACCATTCCCCAGGTCATTGCTGTAAATGAGAAAGTGTTCTCAGTCAACTTACCTGGTAAAATAAAATCCATATAACCCATTATGATATAAAACACAAAACTGATCCAAGATCAGCAATCCTATCCTAAGACGCTTTGTGAATACGGGTCAGGTCTCAATCAGGACAAATTCCTGCTCCTCCTCCTTGTCATCATCAATACTCATTACTTAAACCCCAGGTCACCTATTCCATAAACTTATGGAGCCATTTGTCAGAGAACGACTAAGAAAGTGTGATTAAATACCTCAACTCTTTATCAGGGTGTCAGGAAAAACTCAACGCACTTCAAAAATGTCTCTTCTATTACACACTGACTTTGCCCCTGCCAAGTGGATAACACAGTGTGTGTGAGTGAGTGAGAGAAAGTACGGTACCCCGGAACCACACTGGAAGGGTCACACACAGCAGGACCGGTAAGCACCATTGTTTCATAAAGGATTAGCCCTGGACCTCAGTCACTGTCTGGACTTTGGACCCCCATAGCAGACAGTCCATCAGCCAGCCAGACATGCACTCCCAGTTGTGCCTGGCACAGCACAGGACAGTATCAAGGAGTGTAAAGAGACAATACATTCCTTGGACAGTGTAATGATATACAGGGAGAGTCATTGAAGACATAGCTACACGGCCTTTTAAGGAAAAATTCCATCTCTTTTCTTTCCTCCTTTACGTCGTTCACAGTTATCCTCATTTCACTGTTTTATCTCCCTCCTTAAGCGTATTTCTTATTTTTCTTTTTGTAATTCGTCTGAGGTCGGAATTCAGACGGCTTAGAAAAAATTCAACATGTCATCTTTAATTTGACAGTTACAATCAATGTTTTTTCCAGTGTCTTGAAACCATAAAAATAAATATACATTTGTTACAAAACCATCCCAGTGTCTTTGCTCATACAAAAAAATCACATTTTGTACATGATAGGAAGTGTTGTAAAGGTATTACTTGTGTAGTGGTTAGCGTGACATTAGAGACTCCATACCATATATGTAATGCAGTGGTTACCTACTTTGGGAAGCAGAATAATGGGTGTGTGCTGCTGACCTGTATTCAAAGGTTTTCTATAAAATTCTCAATTTTTTTTGGGGGGGGGGGGGGGGGCATTCCTGAAGTACCAGATGGGTTGGGTTTGCACAGTGATAAGGCACAGGTTTGCTAGTCTGAGCCACAGAATAACATTTCGTATTACAGCGTGTGATTTCTCCACAATCAGAAATGATTTCTAGAATTGTTGTTTTTACAAAAGCATTTTCTTTTCAATTTACAAACATGTATTTTTGTCTCTCATCCATGATGACACAGTTCAAATACAAAATATAGATTTTTTTGGGAAATATCTACATATTAATTACACTCTAAACACACTGGGTGAAAGGCTATATTCCTCTTTCTATGAGTAGCTTGGAGGAACAGCGCACTTGGTAAGTCTCCGAGTTTCTCCTGAACTTCCTGTAGACCTCTATAGGATTTGTAGTCTTTGAAGTCTTTCTCTGGACTACAACTGACTGTACCAGCACACAGTGGTCATATATCCATACATCCGTATCTGTATCAGCCCTGAGGCTCTTGAGTCTGTCCAGCCAATGTGAGTCACTCATTCTGGGGGATGGACTCTTTCTTCGCCTCCTATTTAGTGGTTTGGCACAGGAGGTTCCATTAGTCCAGTAGGTAGTCCGACCCATATCTTCCCTTTTCTTTAGTTTAGTCCGGCAGGCGTGGCTCTGAAGGAATACTGCACTCCTTAGGAGATGAAGGTGAGAGGTCAAGGGTGAGAGGTCACTTCTCCATTGCACATGGGCATGATACCTTCTCTCCTTTTCTTTATACCTATCCTTTTCCCGCCTCTCTTTCCTCCTTTGCTCTTTTGTTCCTTTATTCTCCTCCTCTCCTCTACTCCAGAGAGAGGTCATCTTTTCTCCTCTCATAAGGGCAGAGAGACTCTGGTTTTCCTGCTGGGTCAGATTGAAGTTTCATTACTGCCGCTGTTCCGGGAGAGAGAAAGGGAGGGTGGGAAGCATACAGGGAGGGAGGGAAGGATACAGGGATGGAGGGAAGGATAGAGGGAGGGAGGGAAGGATACAGGGAGGGGAGGGAAGGATAGAGGGAGGGAGGGAAGGATAGAGGGAGGGAGGGAAGGATACAGGGATGGAGGGAAAGATAGAGGGAGGGAGGGAAGGATACAGGGAGGGAGGGGAGGATAGAGAGAGGGGAGACATGCTGGGTTAGATGTGTGCAGGTAGGGATGCAGGCTAACACCACTAGACAGTGTACAACCACGTGCAGCATTCATATGTGGGATGGGAACTTTCATTCATACGGTACATATAGACCACAGCGAAACATGTCCTCGTGTGATAACTTCCCCTAACGCATGCAGGTCAGCATCAATAGACTCCATGGTCAACAGATGCACGTCATTAAAGTGTCGATAACGAAATGCCATTCAGATGCGATCTGACACGAAACGA